>NW_022437012.1:6689157-6705123 GCF_009761245.1 Sapajus apella | reverse complement strand
CTGGGTTCAGGCAATTCTCCTGCCTCAGCCTCCTGAGTAGCTGGGATCACAGGCATGCGCCACCATGCCCAGCTAATTTTTGTATTTTTAGTAGAGACGGGGTTTCACCATGTTGACCAGGATGGTCTCGATCTCTTGACCTCGTGATCCACCTGCCTCGGCCTCCCAAAGTGCTGGAATTACAGGCGTGGACAATTCTTTTATTTGCAGCTGAAGCTATTATATTCAGAGCCTATGGCTGTTTGGCTCTTTTAACAATGGAAATTTTAAAAGAGAAACAACAAGTAAAATGTGAAAATGTCATCTGGGATATTATTTTGCTACTATATGTCCCTTATCATTTAGCAAACTAGATGCAATATAAAAAATTAAGTCAGTTTGTTTGGTTCCTGGTTGGCAAAAAATCAAATAACAGGTACTAAAGAAATAATGGTGAGCTAACCTAAGGGTGTGTGTGTGTGTGTGCGTGTGTGTGTGCGCACCATAAAAACAAGGTGGAGAGGTGAATGAAAAAGTCACTAGAGGAGAGGGAAAAGTCTTGTCACTTGAAAAAAGCACAAGGGTATTATGGTCGAAGAATGGCCTTTGCAGGCTGGCTAGTTTGGGTTTCAGTTATGGCATTTTTTCGTGTGCTATTTATTTTTGAGCATTAATTTCTACAATGAAAAAATATCTAATTATATTAACACCTCTTAGGATTTGAAGGATCAAGTGAGATGATTGAAATAAAGTATGGATCAAGATGTCTGTCATATTCATTCTCTCTTTTAATCATGGGAGCTATTGACCATGCAAAAGGTACCCATTATAGCACTATGATAGTGTACCTCCTGAGATAATGTGTCAGGTCCTTAGCTCATGCCTTTTTCATAGGAATATTGTTGAGCTGCCTTCACATAAACAGAACCTCTGGGTTACAACCACTTTGCAGAAAAGCCACCAGATACAACCTTTTGCAACTGCCTGCCTGGGTTTAAGTTATAGTCTTATAGTAACTCTTGGTTCATGTCAGTAACTGCTGCACTGGATAGTGTTGAGTTAATCACATCAATCAGAAACAAAAACTAATGCATCAGAGAAGGAACGTTACCAAAGTTAGTTAGTAGACATAGAATTCTCTAAGGTAGTAAGTTCATGGTAAGTTACCCAAGTAGAAGAGATCATAGATAACTAAATGGGAGGGAGGCTGCAAAAAGACTAGCAGAGGCACAACAGTTTTTATTATTCTGTAGGAGCTCACCCAGAATGTATCTCTTTTCTCTCTACTATCTATAAGTCACATTCTAGATCTTACATCAGGGGCAGAAGTATACCTCTCTGAAATATCCTGCCTACAGTTTTAACTTATAGATTTGGTTTGGTGTCTACATTGCCAATATTATTCAAATGTTTACAATTCCACTGTGACCTGTTTTCACTATTCATGTAGTTGATTTTATGTACTGTATATTTTATGTTATGTTACTCTTCAGATACTTATAAAAGAAATGTCCTCTTCTATGTGGGAATATTGTATTTCATGTTGGAATCAAAAGAGACATATTTTAATGTAAAGACAGGTATACTTCTAAAATATTAAAACATTACCCCATAGAATTAATTAAGCTTTGTGCCTCTGCTCTTATAACATCATTAATGTAATCATGATAGAATATAAAACACTTGTAGTTACCCTCACCCCTGCTCTTGGTTCTCTCTGAGGGAAGCCAGCTTCCATATCATAAAAAGAGGCCCATATGGGAAAAAACTGAGGCATCTTGCCTGGAGCTAGGAGAATTAGCTGTCTTGGAAATGGATGCTTCAGTGTTAGTAAAGCCTTCAGCTGACTGCTGCCCTATCTGCCATCTTAACTGCAACCTCATGAGACACCACAAGCCAGAACAATCCCAGCCAAGACTCCCAAGGATGTTTGTCCTCAGAAATTGTGTGAGATAAATTAGTCGTTTTTAGCTATTAACTCTTGACATTATCTGTTAGGCAGCAATAAATAATCAATACAGGAGGGTCAAGGAGTCAGCTGTTTCTTGTCGATACTCAGAACACGTGAGATCAGGGAGGAAGTAATAGCCCTTCTAGAACAAGGGTTGATGAAATTTAAACCAGGAGAATAAGCCTCAATCAGTCAAGGGACCTTGGAAAGGGGAGTGAAAGTTCAGAGAGTTGAGAACAAGGCCATTGGAAGTGACTCATGGGATGAATAAATTCCAGAGGGCAAGAGCAACTGCCTACCTCACTTCTTGCATTTTCACAGCATGCATTTGGAAAGGGGGCCTTAGTGCATTCAAATAAATAAAAACAAGATGGTCATAACATATTCTGAATACTGTCTGTATAGTCAGGCATCTTTCCCAAAGTAATAATTTGAAATAGAGGTTCCATTGGTCAGTAACAGGCAATTCCCATTTTTGAGTGCTTTCATGATGTGTTCCATATTCCCAGTTATTACTTCCCAGGCATTATGCTTTATAGACAAGTACCTATTTTTTAATGACTGAATAAGCTGGATCTTACAATCCACTTCAAATCTATTGTTCTGTTTGTCCATGAGTATACAGGTTGCTCTAGGCAGGAGGACATAAAACTACAAACCATTAAATTTTGATAATCTAAAAAACCTTACAGAATTGTCTTACAGACACAAACTCAGAGAAACATGCTATAAACATATTGGAGGTACTATAAAGGCATGACCCAAGCTGTATATATGTCTGTGTGTGTATAAATATACATATGCATATAATAGTATATACATATGTATGTATGTGTGTGCACTGAGAGAGAAAGAGAAGAGAGATATGTAGCACAAGGACATATTTTGGTAATTTAATTCCCAGACATAAAAAGAAAATGTGGACACTTAAGAGACTTTCACTTGAACAATATTGTTCTACAGTGAGGCCTTTGGGGAAATCTCTGCCCACACTGCAAACACCATTATGGTAGAACAAAGCTTTCTTCTCCCCATTACTAATAGATAGTTTATCACATATCTCTGAGGCTCTTGGGTCATATCTAAGTATGAGGTAAGAAACCTTAGCAGCCTTTGGTAGGCAGAAGACAACATTGTAAACCCTGGAGCTGTGTTTTAAGAGGAAGTTAGTACCAGCAGAGGAAGGTTTATTTATTAAGAAAAACCAGTAAACCTGCTGAGTAAATGTGGGACTTGAAGGTCTCCCAGTACTCCAGCTCCAACAATAAGAATGAAATTAATTAACTGAGAGATGAGACAACACAGTGTGGGAAAAACAGAGGAACTAGAAGAGACAAGGTCAAGGGAGTGAATGGAAAGGAAGGGTGCTGCTGGACTCCGCTGAACAAAAAGGAGAGTATGTGTCTATTTTTGTAATCTATTAGTTCCAATACTGTTAGATACAAGAAAAGTCTAATTCAGATTTGTTGAAACACATAGGAACTTTAATAGCTACCATGAAAGGATAGCCCTGTGGTAGATAGACTTAAGGCTGTACTGATTCTGTGACTCAAAATTATCAGTTAAAGCCATATTCACTTCCATGTCTTTGTCCTGCCTCCTTTGGAACCAGCTTAATCCTAAAGCCTGGATCCCCATGAGAGTCACAGAATACAAAGCATTTATATGTTGTATGGAGGAGGAGTAACTATTCAAATAAAAACTGAGCAAGTCTCCAGGAAAAAAAACAAAAATCAACTGTTTTTGTTAGAGAATCAATTACCTCCCCACACTGCACCCCCTCACCACTGCCCCCATTGCTGTATCATCCTATGGAGATGCCACAGAGACTATTCCATTTGATCTTTACAAAAATCTCAGGATATGGGTTCCATTATTATTGTTCCCATTTTATAGATGAGAATGCTAGGCTTTAAAGAGAGTATATACATCATCCATGTCACATTATCTGTTCATTAGAGGAGGCAGGATTGGAATTCAGGGCCCTCTAGCTATAATAAAGCTCTTCAGATCAGTTAAGGATTATGCTTTAAGGTGCTCTGTGTGCAAGGCAAAGTGCTAGATGCTTTATTATGAATGATTCTTTAACTCTTAACCATAATCTTTCAAGGTAGAAATTATTGTTCTAATTTTAAAAGTGGGGAAACTGAGTTTTAAAGAAGATATCTAAATTTTCTAAAAAAGTATAATCTGTAATGTTAGTGCCATCTTTCGACAGTAGTTTATTTAATTCCTCAATTTATGTGCTTTTCACTCAAACCCAGGAAAACCGAGTGCCAACTACATCCATGGAATTGATGGGAATGGTGGGGTGGCAGTTGGGGAAGGCTGAGGCTGCTATGAGAAAATGTCTCTGCCTTGTGGGGATGTACAACACTGTCAAGATGGTAAAATTTAGTATTATAAAATGGGAATACGGATTGGTGCGCAGACCTAAACAGACACATAAGCCCAAAAGCCAGCCCGGAGTGCCTGTGGACCAAGCTATTGCCCCCTCCCCCCCACCCAGAGAGAGAGGGAGCTGTGAGCAGGAGGACTGACAGAGCAGCCAGGTAAATCCATGAAGATGGGGAAAAACCAGAGCAAAAAACATGAAACCATCAAAGACTAGAACACCTCTTCTCCTTCAAGGGATCACAACTCCTCAACAACACAGGATCACAAAATGACTGAGAAGAAGTGTGATGAATTGACAGAAAGAGGCTTCAGAAGGTGGATAATAACAAACTCTTCTGAGCTAAAGTAACACATTCTAATTCAATGAAAAGAAGCCAAAAACCTTGAAAAAAGGTTAGACGAAATGCTAACTAGGATAACCAGCTTAGAGAAGAACATAAACTACTTGATGGAGTTGAAAAACATAGCATGAGAACTACCTGAAGCAAACACAAGTTTTAATAGCCAAATCAATCAAGCAGAAGAAAGGATATCAGAGATTGAATATCAACTCAATGAAATAAAAAGGGAAGGCAAGACAAGAGAAAAAAGTGTGAAAAGAAATGAACAAAGCCTCCAAGAAACTGGGATTATGTGTAAAGACCTAATATACACTTGATCAGTGTACCTGAATATGATGAGGAGAATGAATCCATGCTGGAAAACATGCTCCAGAATATTATTCAGGAGAACTTCCCAAGCCTAGCAAGGCAGTCCAACATTCACATTCAGGAAATACAGAGAACTCCACAGAGACATTCCTCAAGAAGAGCAACTCCAAGGCACATAGTCTTCAGATTCACCAGAGCTGAAATGAAGGAAAAAATGCTAAGGGCAGCCAGAGAGAAAGGTCAGGTCACCCACAGAGGGAAGCCAATCAGACTCACAGCGGATCTATCGGCAGAAACCCTACAAGCCAGAAGAGAGTAGGGGCCAATATTCAACATCCTTAAAGAAAAGAACTTTCAACCCAGAATCTCATAACCAGACAAACTAAGCTTCATACGTGAAGGAGAAATAAAATCCTTTACAGACAAGCAATTACTGAGAGATCTCATCACCATCAGACCTGCCCTACAAGAGCTCCTGAAAGAAACACTAAGCAAGAAAATGAACAAGTACCTGTCACTACAAAAGCAAACCAGTTGGCAAAGGAGAGTAAAATAGCTAGAAAAACAACTAACAAAGGATGTAAAGGACCTCTTCAAGGAGAACTACAAAACACTGCTCAATGAAATAAGAGAGGACACAAACAGATGGAAAAACATTCCATGCACTTGGTTAGGAAGAATCAATGTAGTAAAAATAGCCATACTGCCCAAAGTTATTTATAGATTCAGTGCTATCCCCATCAAGCTACCAATGTCCTTCTTCATAGAACTGGAAAAAAACACTTCAAACTTCATATGGAACCAAAAGAGAGCCCGCATAGTCAAGTCAATTATAAGCAAAAAGAACAAAGCTGGAGGCATCATGCTACCTGACTTCAAACTCTACTACAAGGCTACAGTAATCAAAACTGCACGGTACTGGTACCAAAACACAGATGTAGACCAATGCAACAGAACAGAGGCCTTGGAAGCAATGCCACACATCTACAACCAGCTGATCTTTGAGAAACCTGACAAAAACAAGCAATGGGGAAAGGATTCCCTGTTTAATACATGGTGTTGGGAAAATTGGCTAGCAGTGTGCAGAAAGCAGAAACTGGACCGCTTCTTGTCACCTTACACTAAAATTAACTCCAGATGTATAAAAGATTTAAACATAAAACCTAACACCATAAAAACACTAGAAGAAAACGTAGGCAAAAACATCCAGGACATAGGCATAGGCAAGAACTTCATGACTAAAACACCAAAAGCAATGGCAACAAAAGCCAAGATAGACAAATGGGATCTAATTAAAATTCAGAGCTTCTGTACAGCAAAAGAAATCATCATTAGAGTGAACCAGCAACCAACAGAATGGTAAAAAATTTTCGAAATCTACCCATCTGACAAAGCGCTAATATCCAGAATCTACAAAGAGCTAAAACAGATAAACAAGAAAACAACAAATAAACCCATTCAAAAGTGGGCAAAGGATATGAACAGACTCTTTTCAAAAGACATATATGAGGCCAAGAAACAGATGAAAACATGCTCATCATCACTGGTCATTAGAGAAATGCAAATCAAAACCCACATTGAGATAACATCTCACGCCAGTTAGAATGGTGATCTTAAAAAATCTGGAGACAACAGATGCTGGAGAGGATGTGGAGAAATAGGAACCCTCTTACACAGTTGGTGGGAGTGTAAATTAGTTCAACCACTGTGGAAAACAGTGTGACGATTTCTCGAGGATCTTGAAACAGAAATTCCATTTGACCCAGCAATCCTGTTACTGGGTATACATCCAAAGAACTATAAATCGTTCTATTATAAAGAACATGCACATGTATGTTCATTGCAGCCCTGTGTACAATAACAAAGACCTGGAACCAACCCAAATGCCCATCAATACTAGACTGGACAAAGAAAATGTGGTACATATACACCATGGAATACTATGCAGCCATAAAAAATGGTGAGTTTGTGTCCTTTGTAGGGACTTGGGTGAATCTGGAAACCATCATTCTCAGCAAACTGACACAGGAACAGAAAACCACACACCTCCTGTTCTCACTCATAGGTGGGTGTTGAACAATGAGAACGTGGACTCAGGGAGAGGAGCATCACACACTGGGGACAGTTGGGGTGGGGAGGGTGGGGAGTGATAACATGGGGAGAAATGACAGATATAGTATGCACCTAAAGTATAATTTTAAAAAAAGATTAAAAAATAATAAAATAAAATGGGAATAGCATTTGAAGTCATTTATGAAAATAATGTGAAAAGTTAAGTACCAATTGCTATTTAAATAGCAATTCAACACAAACCAAGAGACATGTCTCTGGATATAAAGTGATTAATTCTCTAGTAAATTACATGAATAATTATTGATATAGCCACTAGAAGGAGGGGAATTTGGGCTCAAAATTTACTCACTGTCTTTGAAGAAGCTGCTCTTCTGAGCATCTGTAAGTTACCTCACTTCAATGTAATGTGATTGTCAATTTACTAGACTGTAAGTTACATGAGGGCAGGTAGAGCTATGTATTGTATTTTTGTTCTCAGAATTTGACCTAATTTGTTGTACTTAGTAGGTATTCAGTACAAATTTATTGCATGAGTCTACCATTACTTCAACTAGGAGGGCATGGTCAGAAGAACCATCATAAAGGAAGCAAGCTTTGAAGTGCAGAAATGTTTTTTGGACAGTTTAAGATGATGATATGGGAAATCCCTGTAGGTGGATGAAATGGTATGAGCCACTTGATGGTTTTGGGAGAGCATCACAGGGGGGCAATCTCTATTCCTAGCATTTGCCTGGTCCACTTGTAGTGGGAACCCACTGCTATCTGGAAATAGGCCTGCAGAGAGGGCACAGGCACTAGGATATGTCACAGTGGCATTACATAATTTAAGATATTTAGTCTTAATCTTGAAAGGTCACATGCTGCTCTGCTACCTCAGGTACTTGGCTCCTTATCCCTGGTCCATGAGGCCATTTTAAGATACTTAAAATGACTATTTCATTCTTCACTGCATCTATGACCTTATAGTGGTATGTCATATTCAATCCTGGTACTGTGGCCTGCACACACATAAGTCAAAGGACCCCTTCCGGCATTTATCAGGCCCAAGTTTCTTGCATCCATCCTGGATTCTGCCTCTTTCCTAAGAGCAGAGTATGGCTCTCAAATGGGTGCTAACCTCAGACAAACCAGGTGAGTGGATGGAAAGAAGCCAAAGAAAAACCCCAGAAGATAGTACAGAAAGAAGATAGAGTCTCTTATATCTGTGTTGTTCACATCAAAATCTTCACTTCTTTTGTACCTTGAAAAGTTTGGAGCCCACTTTATCTTGAACCTACATTCATGTCCCTCTGTATTGGGGTGAGCAGTGTGGAAAAAAAGGGAGAGGATATGCATTGACAGAGACATTATCATCTCCTGGAAGTTGAAGTGTGTCACCAAGAAAGTCATTGCATTGCTGATGAGATTCAAATAATTAAAATGTATGTGAAATCATGTTCAAAAAATGCTATATGGAAAGCTATGTGTTGTAATTAAATGGTTTTACTGATACAGAGTTTTACATTAAAGAAGCATTCTTCTTCTTCTTCAAAAAAAAATCTAAATCTTTTTCTCCTTAAGAACTATGCTTCTTGTTCTAGGAAAAATAAACCACTTTTATTTACAAAAGAAACACATATACTTTTTAAAAATCCAGAAAATGGTAAATAGGTTTGTAGAGCTACTAAACACACATAAGATCACAACTGTGATTTACAATACATCTTAATAAAAGGGGTAAATTACTTTTCATTTTCACAGACAGAAGTTTGTTTTTAGATTTTCCCAAGTGGATTGATATACTTGTTTGAATGTGATTTCCATTTACCTTTATATTAAAATAAATGGAAGTGAAAAGGTCAAGTTTATTCAGAAAATTGTTGGCTATCCTTGGGAAAAAATATAATTCAGCAGGTGTGATTTTAATCAATTTTTTGTTCATTGTTAAAGTTCACACAAAGTTTAGCTTGATATCCATGGGAAATGGAAGTGGTGACTGGTATTACAGGCACGATAAGTATACCGAATCTAAAGTCCTCTAGATAGTATGGTTAATAAAGCATAGTTGTCTGGTTCCATAAAATAGAAACGTTGAAATTAGAAGAGCTGCTGGGTTAATAGCATTTTCAGTTCTGAATCTTCATTATCCTCAATGCCAACAGGGAAAAATTGACTCAGACACACTGTAAATCAGAGTAGTTACAGAGTGTCTTGGGACCAGCTATAAGAGAAAGAACCTGGAAGTGGGTGATATGGGGAAATATATACCCCAAAGAAGGGATTTGGGCCTTTTTCTTACTGCCTCCCATATGGCCAGGCTATACCACATGCTTTTCCAAATTTTCAGTTAGCTCCTCACTAACTGAAAATTAGGGACCATGTGTCTAATTGTGCTAGGGACCATGAGGGCAACAGGGCAAGGCTGAATGATGTTATGGTGTTATAAAGATTAGGGATAAGGCAATGCTCAGAATGATGTATTTCAGAAAGGAATTCATGGCTGTAAATGCAATCCATATAAGATGGGATCAAGCGCTGATGCTGTAATTGTGTTTGTGATAGACATGCTGGTGATAGCAGTGGCGTTGGTGATAGACGATCAAAGATGGAAAGGATCCGTGTGGCTTGAAATAAGATAGATTAGGGGAGAAAGAAGGTCTTAGTCTGATAGTAAAGTAAGGGGAGGAATTGAACAGGCTGATTGAATGATCATTCCCAGTCTAAGTAGGGATGTAGAGATATGGATTCCATGTGATTAGATGTGTGTAGATACTAGCCTATTCTGCTACAGCCAGTAGGAATATATGTGTTGACATATTTGGTTGACAAATGTAAGTTGTACCAGACTACACAAACCGAGTAGGTAATAGTTATCTCAAAAGAGGATGTTGACTTATTTCAACTATTTGCAGGGTCACTATGGCCAAACCTTTGGAAAATTACCATTGTTGCACTTTATAACTCACATCTATCTTAATCTATCCCTCAATATTAGTCTTTTGCAAATTGCTTTTTAAACCCTCTCTCTCCCTTTTGGGTAAGGGTGTGGGAGCATATGATAGATTTCAGATGTAAAGTATATCTACAGGATGAGAAATGTAATGGCTGAAAAGAGGGTTTATGGACTGAAATGTATCCCCTGGATAATTGATATGCTGAAGCTCTAACCTCCAATATGATCGTGTTTGGAGATAGGGTCTTTAAGGAGGTAATCAAGCTAAAATGAGGCCATAGTGGTGATCCTAATTCTAGAGGACTGGTGACCTTATAAGAAGAGGAAGAGAGAGTGCACATCCGTCGGAAAGACTATATGCGGACACAGTTAGAAGGCAGCCATCTACAAGCCAATGAGGGAGCCCCTCCCTAAAACCAAACCTGCCAACACCTTGCTCTTGGATTTTCAGCCTCCAGAATCTTGATAAAATTAATTTATGTTGTTTAAATCACCCAGTGTGTAGTATTATGTTCCTGAGCAGACTAGAAGAAGGGGATATGGTCAAATAGTAGTTACAGAAAGGCAGAAAATCAAAAGGCAAATTGAGCTGAACTTCTTCATAGACCCAAATGGAGAGCCATGACTTTGTCAAGAGGGTGGAGAAAATTCTTATCTTAATATGGCATAATCTTTTCTCCTAGTACCTTTTAAATAGCCTTGTTATATTGGATACACTATACATTTATCTTAAATTTATCAATAGCCTTGTTATACTGGATGCACTATACATTTATCTTAAATTATCATGTTTAGGGGAAGATGTTCTAAACTACATTGTTTTCATAAGTTTATGAGAATATAAGGATTAGAATATATACATGAGTATATTCATTAGATATTTATTATTTATACGCACATAAGAATATGTGTGTGTGTGTGTTATATATATATATATATTTGTTCCATCTTAACTTTTACATAAATGATGTATAACTCCCATCTGTCTTAATTTACTTTCCTTAATCACTGTGTCTATTAGATGACAAAAGGAAATAGAAAACACTAATATATCTTGTTATGTTTATACTGAGAATGTTCTGCCAAGCTTGTTGGAAATAATACACAGAAAAAAAGCTGGGAAACATAAATTCCCACAATATCAAGGACTTAATAACTGTTGAATGTATATGTGATAAAAATAAAAAGAGACTGTGAAGACAAGAAAGGGAGAGGAGAGTCTACCAGCTAGGATGCTTTCAGTGGGAAGTGATAAAATAGCCAATGTAAGCAGGCTTAAATAATAGAAGGCTATAGTGCCCTGGTTACCAAGAAGCTTGAAATTATGCTCAGGTGTGGGTTGATCAGGGTGACAATTTCTTCTCTGTATTATTTGCATAGATCCATGTATCAGCTTCTTCCTAAGCCTGGCTTCTCTCGTGGTAGCAAAATGGCTCTGTCGGTTCCAGGGGTTCACATGAATATTCCAAACTGAGAGGAGAAGTGTGATTGTTTAGTAGGTTTATGGAGTTATCAATGCTGTCACCATGGGCCATTTATTTTTATTTTTATTTATTTATTTAGACAGCCTCTCTCTCTGTCACCCAGCCTGGAGTGTAGGGACACAATCTTGGCTTACTGCAACCTCCATTTCCCAGGTACAAGTGGTTCTCCTGCCTCAGCCTGCTGAGTAGCTGGGACTACAGGCGCATACCATCATGACCATGGGCCATTTTTAAACTTTGTGCAGACTAGCCTTCCAAAGAACCTGGCATATTTGAGAAGTATCTTAAATTACAATGCAAGTTCTAAGCCAGTGAAAGAGCTGCCTGGCCGTATCCCTTGATTCTAAAGTTGTTTAGGACAAAATCAGCACATTTTACAGTTTAGTTTAGAATTATATGAGCCTATCTGGTGTATTGTGGGGAAGGTATCCTTGAAGGGGCCTAACCTGGAAAGAGAGACAATAAGATCTTGTAATGACACCCAAGGCTGCTGAAATAAGTGGCCAAAACCTTGATTGTTTAAAATAACAGTAGTTTATGCTTTCACAGTTCTGGAAGCCAGAATTCAAAAATAAAGGTGTTAGCAGGGTTTTAGAGAAGACTCTAAAAGATAATAGATTCCATGCCTCTAACTTGGCTTATAGGGGATTTTGGTAACCCTTGGCATTTTATGACTTGTAGACACATCCCTGCAATTTCTGCCTCATCTTCACATGGCCTTCCCCTCAAGGTCTCTGTGTCTTCTTTTCCACCTCTTATAAGAACATTTCATTGGATTTAAAGCCCACCCTAAGTCTAGAACCACATCGTCTTGGGATCATTAACCTTATTATATCTGCAAAGACTCTATTGCAAAGTAATCTCACAATCACAGGTATTGAGAATTAGGACTTGGATCTATCTTGTAGGAGACACTATTCAAGCACTACAGGTCTCTTGGAGAAAATTAGCATGAGTGAAGGTACAGGCAGTGGAGGAGCAGAGTTTCTAGCACATCTTAATTCCAACAAAAAGAAGAATGTCATTTAAAGCAGCAGTCTCCCAAGAAGGGGGAGGTGAAAATATGTTGGAACTTTTATTTATAATTTTCTCCATCTAAGGAAATAAGAAAGAAATATATTTTCTAATATTGGGCATATAGATGGATACCATGGTCCTCCCTGGATCTGTGGGTCGCACAGGCACATGTCAGGTGCAGGAGACATCTTGACTTTGGGAGGGAGAGCCACACAGATAAGGGGCTGAGAGCCATGCACTTTTTTGTCCATTTGTTTGATCTGTTTCAGGATCAATTGCTGTTTACATGGGCCCATTAAATGGAGTTATGAATATTTTCTAGTTTATCTAATTTGACCCTCACAAAATGAACAAATATCTTTAAATGTTGTTTCTAATTAAAGGCAATACTAAGAATGCATGAGTAATAGAGAATAAAAAGGAGGAGCTGACACTTCCACACTTAAGCAAGGACTCTTACCAGCCCAAGTAGGAGGTAAAATTATGGTAATATAATCAGATCTAACAAGCAATTAGATAACCAAATTTCAAATTATTAGGAAATATTTGTATTCTGAATTTATGTCCACTGTTGTTAGTTGTTACCATCACTTGGGTCCATGATGTGTATCAAGACAGTAGTTATTTAAATGTACATATTTGGAGAACATGAACTTAAACATATTCTATTAATGGAGCAAAATTTATAAACGTTGGAGGCCATTGGCTTCACGGAAATAACTACACCACTTGAGGTTCAATAGCTCTGCTTGAAAATCCCACTAAAAAGTGAGTCATGAGAGTATTATTAACCCTTTGGGTGGCAAGAGAATAGAACCATAGGTTAGCAATGCAAGGTAGGTCAGAAATTAGCTGCCCAGCTTAATTTCTGTTCTGCTTAGCTGCTATCTGTTCTGCTATCCAATGCCAATCAAGTAGAGCAATAGCCAGAGTAGTGGACCAACAGGCTCTATTCATCTGTGACAATTCATCTCTATCCTGTTAAGCAGAATTCCAAGCACCAGTGTCAATTACAAAAAAGGAGAACACTGTATACCAATTTCCAATCCCAGGGGAGGACTCTAAAACCTTGCCAATTTCTCCAAAGTTTCCTAAGTCTGGAGGGAGGTTTTTCACAAACCCAGCTGCCAGAATTCTGAGAGTTCTTGACTTTGGCAGGGACTCAAAGGGGACACAGCTGCTTCAACAGTCATACCTCTACTACTTGCATTCTTAGCTCCAGTTTGGTAAGAAAGAACAATCATATGAGTCAGGCAAAGCAACTTTATTATTCAGGAATAGGAAGCTCACACATACTGAAGCCCAGAATCCATGCTGAGTCAGTTCCCTGAATCTCAGGAAAGTTTCCCAGGGCAGATGGAGTCTCATCTGTGCATGCCCACTTTAAACTGTAGCTGAGGGACACCAAAAGCAATGCACTATGGGTTTTGCACCCTGCTTGCCACTGGGTTACTGAGCACAAGCGTTGCAGGACGTGCTGTTCCAGGAGGGATGGAAAAGCCTGGGCTATTCCATGTGGTTTCTCTTTATGTCAGGACACTGCATCCTCAGCACATTCTACGGTTTTCCCAAAAACTACAGCAGAAGGGGGAAGAACTAGGTAAGCCAAGGCTATCCAGGGCCCTATCTTCCTGCACACATTCTTCCCCTGTTCCCAACACCAGCACTTGCTAATGGAAACTATAGACAGAAAACTGAGCACCCTGGTCTGGAAGGAGACAGTGCTCCAGAGGAACATTTTGTAGTTGTGGGTGCAACTGTGGCTCTGTTGTATATCATTGTGGTAAAAGAAGAAAGGAAAAGAAAGCAAGAACATAGAAAAGGGAGAACGTGAAGCTAATGTTGGGTATCAAGAAAAGTCCTAACAGCATTCCTTTAACTCTTTTAGTTAGCAAATATTGACTGAGTGATCCCAAGATGCAGGTCCAGCAAGATTGCATATAAAATGAGGTGCAGCAGTCTGTCAAGCTTCATGGAGCTTACAGTCAATGTTTATGTGTGTCCTCCTATCTTCTCACATTTTGTATTTTTTTTTTACTGGTTGGGACACACTTGCTTATAGATCCATTGCTTACTCTTTTTTTTTTTCTTTTTCTTTTTTTTTTTTTTTTTGAAATGGAGTCTAACTCTGTTGCCCAGGCTAGAGTGCAGTGGCACAATCTTGGCTCATTGCAACCTCTGCCTCCCAGGTTCAGGTGATTCTGCTGGCGCAGCCTTCAGAGTAGCTGGAACTGCAGGTGCATGCCACCATGCCCAGCTAATTTTGTATTTTTTAGTAGAGACAGGGTTTCACTATGTCAACCAGTCTGGCCTCCAGCTCTTGACCTCAAGTAACCTGCCTGTCTCTGTCTCCCAAAGTGCTGAGATTTCAGGTGTGAGTCACCATACCCAACCCCATTGTTTACTCTTTGACTACTCTTTAAAAAAAAAAAAATATATATATATACACACACACACACACACACACACACACATATGTATATATATGTATACATATACATATATATGTATATAGGTATACATATATACATATACATATGTATGCATGTATTTATGTATACAGATATATACATATATATGTATGTATACAGATATATATGTATGTATATGTATATATATATGTATATGTATATATATATGTATATGTATACATATTTTTTTTATTGTACTTTAGGCTCCGGGGTACATATGCAGATCATGTAGGATTGTTGCATAGGTACATACATAGCAATGTGGTTTGCTGCTTCCATACCCCCGTCACCTATATCTGGCATTGATCCCCATGTTATTGCTCTCCAACCTCCCTACCCACTGCTGTCCCTCCCCTAGATGCCCCCCAACAACCCCAGTGGGTGTGCTCCCCTCCCTGTGTCCATGTGTTCTCATTGTTCAACTCCCTCCTATGAGTGAGAACATGTGGTGTTTGATTTTCTGTTCTTGTGTCAGTTTGCTGAGAATGATGGTTTCCAGATTCATCCCAGTCTCTACAAGGACATGAACTCATCATTTTTTATGGCTTCATAGTATTCCATGGTGTATATGTGCTGCATTTTCCTTGTCCAGTCTATCATCAATAGCATTTGGGTTGGTTCCAGATCTTTGCTACTGTAAACAGTGCCACAGTTAACATACATGTGCATGTGTCTTTATAATAGAATGATTTATAATCCTTTGGAAATATACCCAGTGATGGCATTGCTGGGTCAAATGGAATTTCTATTTCTAGGTCCTTGAGGAATCGCCACACTGTCTTCCACAATGATTGAACTAATTTACAATCCCACCAACAGTGTAAAAGTGTTCCTATTTCTCCACATCCTCTCCAGCATCTGTTGTCTCCAGATTTTTTAGTGATCGCCATTCTAACTGGCATGAGATGGTATCTCAATGTGGTTTTGATTTGCATTTCTCTAATGACCAATGATGATAATGAGCATTTTTTTCATCTGTTTGTTGGCTTCATATATCTTCTTTTGAAAAGTA
>NW_022437012.1:6654791-6688757 GCF_009761245.1 Sapajus apella | reverse complement strand
CATGCCCAGCTAATTTTGTATTTTTTAGTAGAGACAGGGTTTCACTATGTCAACCAGTCTGGCCTCCAGCTCTTGACCTCAAGTAACCTGCCTGTCTCTGTCTCCCAAAGTGCTGAGATTTCAGGTGTGAGTCACCATACCCAACCCCATTGTTTACTCTTTGGCTACTCTTTAAAAAAAAAAAAATATATATATATATATATATACACACACACACACACACACACACACACATATGTATATATATGTATACATATACATATATATGTATATAGGTATACATATATACATATACATATGTATGCATGTATTTATGTATACAGATATATACATATATATGTATGTATACAGATATATACATATATATATGTATACAGATATATATGTATGTATATGTATATATATATGTATATGTGTATATATATATGTATATGTATACATATTTTTTTTTATTGTACTTTAGGCTCCGGGGTACATATGCAGATCATGTAGGATTGTTGCATAGGTACATACATAGCAATGTGGTTTGCTGCTTCCATACCCCCGTCACCTATATCTGGCATTGATCCCCATGTTATTGCTCTCCAACCTCCCTACCCACTGCTGTCCCTCCCCTAGACGCCCCCCAACAACCCCAGTGGGTGTGCTCCCCTCCCTGTGTCCATGTGTTCTCATTGTTCAACTCCCTCCTATGAGTGAGAACATGTGGTGTTTGATTTTCTGTTCTTGTGTCAGTTTGCTGAGAATGATGGTTTCCAGATTCATCCCAGTCTCTACAAGGACATGAACTCATCATTTTTTATGGCTTCATAGTATTCCATGGTGTATATGTGCTGCATTTTCCTTGTCCAGTCTATCATCAATAGCATTTGGGTTGGTTCCAGATCTTTGCTACTGTAAACAGTGCCACAGTTAACATACATGTGCATGTGTCTTTATAATAGAATGATTTATAATCCTTTGGAAATATACCCAGTGATGGCATTGCTGGGTCAAATGGAATTTCTATTTCTAGGTCCTTGAGGAATCGCCACACTGTCTTCCACAATGATTGAACTAATTTACAATCCCACCAACAGTGTAAAAGTGTTCCTATTTCTCCACATCCTCTCCAGCATCTGTTGTCTCCAGATTTTTTAGTGATCGCCATTCTAACTGGCATGAGATGGTATCTCAATGTGGTTTTGATTTGCATTTCTCTAATGACCAATGATGATAATGAGCATTTTTTTTCATCTGTTTGTTGGCTTCATATATCTTCTTTTGAAAAGTATCTGTTCATATCCTTTAACCACTTTTGGATGGTTTTTTTTTTTTTTTTTTTTTTTTTTTTTACAAATTTTTTTTTGTTCTTTACAGATTCTGGATATTGGCTCTTTGTCAGGTGGGTAGATTGCAAACATTATTTCCCATTCTGCTGGTTCCTGGTTTACTCTAATGATTGTTTCTTTTGCTGTATAGAAGCCCTGGAGTTTAATTAGATCTCATTTGTCTAGTTTGGCTTTTGTTACCAATGCTTTTAGTGTTTTAGTCATGAAGTCCTTGCCCATGTCTATGTCCTGAATGGTTTTACCAGATTTTCTTCCAGGGTTTTTATGGTGTTAGGTCTTATGATTAAGTCTTTAATCCATCTGGAGTTAATTTTAATGTAAGGTGTAAGGAAGGGGTCCAGTGTCTGTCTTCTGCATATCGCTAGCCAGTTATCTCAACATCATTAATTAAACAGGGAATCCTTTCCCCATTGCTTGTTTTTGTCAGATTTGTCAAAGATCAGATGGTTATAGGTGTGTGGCATTGCCTCTGAGGCCTCTGTTCTATTCCATTGGTCTATACCTCTGTTTTGGTACCAGTACCATGCTGTTTTGATTACTGTAGCCTTATAGTATAGTTTGAAGTCAGGTAGCATGACGCCTTCAGCTTTGTTCTTTTTGCTTAGGATTTTCTTGTCTGTGTGGGCTCTCTTAAGAAGCTGCCCCTTCAGGCCAATTCCCAAGCTCCTTTGTCAGGGGCTTGCATTCAACCAATGGGAGGCATTGGCGGGAGACTGTAGTGAAGAAAGACAAGAGGAGCCAGGGCACTTTCTTCCCCTCTCTGACCCTTAGGTGGCGTCAGCTTAGCAGTGCTGCGTCTTCTTCATGATCTACCTCTTGACATCCAGGTTCATTTAGAATCTATTGGCTTCTTTTCTTTCTCTCTCCAGCCTAGGTGTGGAAGCAGCCTTCTGCTATTTCTAATCTCTAAGTGACTTCTCTGACTCATTTTTGGCTTATCGACTTCTTAATTACCTGTGTAAAAAATGTCCTTAAATTTCCTCTATTTAAATACAATAATTAATTTCTATTTTCCTGGTTGGATACCAATATGTCCTTTAAGGTAGAAGTGGATAGGTTATCATCATTCAAATTTTATATTTTACTACTTAATTGCATGGTGTTTTGCATTTGCCTATAATTTCTTTTTTAGCTAGGACATGCTCTATACCTTTTTCCCCTTTGCCTTAGGAAATGGCCAAGAACTAATTTCATTTTTGATGTCCTGAAGGGATATTATTAGAAAAGAAATGGAATTGATTGATAAAGCAAAAAATACAAATTTATAATTGGTGAATTGCAGATCGATCTATATGATGGGAATAAGTTCTAATAAAATTTTTTTTCTCTAATTTCCTTTTTGCAGATGGAACCCTGAAAGCCTATTATCTTTAATAGAAAATTCTTATTTATTATCTTTTTAAGGTTTGGAAAGATAAGAGCTTTAAGAGGAAATTGAGTAGAGAATGAGATTAGGAAAGGATTTCATGCAGAGAAAGAAAGATATATAATGCAAACCATAGTTAATTTCTTTGCATATGCAAACAAAGCATCTGACCTACTTTCAGGAGGCCACACTCTTTTGCGCTTTTCCAGTAATTCATTTTCTCTTCCCTCCAACTCCACCCTGTTAGAATGCAAACAGTTAGTACTATAATGTGGGGCATGGTATAGAACAGATGTTGGCAAACTACTAAGGCTTGTGGGCCAAATCTAGCTCACAGTCTGTTTTTGTAAATAAAGTTTCGTTAGCACATACCTATCTCTGTTTATTCATATGCTTATTGTCTACAGCTGCCTACATGCCACAAAGGCAGATTTGAGTAGCTGCAATAGAGATAGTGAGCCTGCAACGCTGAAGATATTTACACGTAGTTTTTTATGATAAAGTTTGTTAGCAAATCCATGCAATAGAGTAAGTTGCTTGCTTTTTAAGAGAATTACTTTGGTCTTTTTGCCTTTCGGGCGAAACATTTCTGGAGCACCTACTGTGTGCCAAGTTTTGTGCTAGATGCTTTGCAGAATAAAAGCACAGGCTGGGCATGGTGGCTCACGCCTGTAATCACAGGACTTTGGGAGGCCAAGGTGGATGGATTACTTGAGGTCAGGAGTTCGCTAGCAGCCTGACCAAAATGGCAAAAAGCCATCTTTACTAAAAAGACAAAAATTAGCCAGGTGTGGTGGCACACGCCTGTAGTTCCAGTTACTTGGGAGGCTGAGACAGGAGAATCACATGAACCTGGGAGGCGGAGGTTTCAGAGAGCCACGATCATGACACTGTACTCCAGCCTGGGCAACAGAGCAAGTCAAAAAAAAGAAAAAAAAAAGCACAGATATGAAATGCAATTAAATTTTTAATGCAGTAGGATAAGAATGACACCTGATAATTTAGGTAGGGCAAAGAAATAACATAAATGCTTAGAAGATACACACAAGATTTGTTCCAGAAGACAAAGAAACTGCTTCCAACTAAGATAGCACAACAGCAGAAGTTAGGATTTTACTTTCTTTTCAAACAGGGAAAGGCAAAAGATTGCCATCCTCCTGTGTGTACAGAGAAAACAAAGAACTGCACACAGTTATTTGTGCTTTAAGTTCAGCATGTTGGACCTCATATATTTCCAAGGAAAGCAGGACAAAAAAAAAAAGATTAAAGTTAGGAAAAAGTCAGTTTTGGATGATCATCGGTTCATTTATCCATTTACTCATCAATGTTTGAGTGCCCTCTCTTCCAGGCATGGTGTGACATGCCGGGAATAGACAATAATTGTGGCAGAGGAGGTTCCTGCCCCCAGGAAACTTTTATTCTGATGGGGGGCATAGAGTGAGTAGATATAATATATACCTGCAGCTCAGCAGACTAAAAATTCAGAAGAAGAATTAAGAAGAAGATTTAGGGGAATCTTTAAATAAAAGTACAAGGAGAATATGTTGAACATTCAGGAGACCAGAGAGTTTGAGAATATGGGTTCAGGATCCAGCTGCCTGGGTTACATTGGGTGGCCCTTTAGGGGTTACAAATCTCCTACTTGGGAAGTTACTGAGTACCTCTGTGTTACAGTTCCCTCGTCTTTAAACTGGGATCATAATAGAATGTACTCTTAAGACGTTGTAAGCAATAAATGAGGCCATGTCTGCAAAATGCTTAAAGTAGTCAGTGGTTGGCACACAGTAGGTGCTATATTGTGTTTACTAATAGAAGAACCAACTGACTCTTTGTTTTTACTCTGAGACTGTCCAGATTTTAATTATTTTTTATCTTTTGTGATAGCTCTAATAGGATAAGTGAACAAGTCTAAGAAGAGAGATGTTCTGCTCTTTATTTATATTTTAAATGGAAGTACTTGAGGATCATAAAATCAAGCTAGCAAGAAGTTATAATTTAATTAGCATGCTATTGTTCCTCCACTTCATCTGGAACAATTAACTTCCTGTATACAAGACTGCTGCTTCCAAAGATCTCAAAATATTTTCTTTGAAAAATGCAATTTTCCACTGAAATATGAGGAATAGAAAGCAAAATAATAACAATAATAATCAATATTTATCAAATGGGTAGCTCTGGGAAGGAGTCCTACCTCATGCCTAGTGTGATTTATGATTCCCATACTCAAAAACTATTTGCTTGCCCATCATTTTCAAAAAGAAAAATAATAAGGATGGGTGCTAAAAGTAAAAATGTTGCCAAGAGTGATGGCTCATGCCTATAATCCCAACACTTTGGGAGGCAGAGGCGGGAGGATCACCTGAGGTCAGGAGTTCGAGATTGGCCTGGCCAACATGGTAAAACTTCGTCTCTGTTAATAATACAAAAATAGCCAGGTGTGGTGATGCACGTCTCTAATCCCAGGCACTTGGGAAGCTGAGGTGGGAGAATTGCTTAAACTTGGAAGGCAGAGGTTGCAGTGAGCTGAGATCATGCCACTGCACTCTAGCCTGGGCAACAGAGCGAGACTCCATCTCAAAAGAATAAATAAAAATAAATGATAAAAGTAAAAATTTTAGGCTCTGCATGTATTCCTGAGTGTGTGAATTTGTGTGTGTGTGTGTGTGTGTGTGTGTGTGTGTATTTTGGGGGAGGTTGAGTTGTAGTGATGTGGAGTATTCTTGGCAATTTCCTAAAGTCATAAAATCAATGAACATGACAAACATGCTAAGTATAAAGGCATCTCCAGCAACATAGTAGCAGCCAAAAGTTTTTATAGGAAAACTAATCTGCTTCCTAAAATGTAGAAATTAATTTCAAAGCAACATTTTATAATTCTAGAATTTATTAAATTAATGCTTATACCTTGGAAATAGGTAATCAAGTTCTGAACCACATAGCACTGAAACGCTAGTGAAAGCTGATGACGTTGAGGAGGGCCTTTGCCTTTTGTGACAAGCAATTCAGAAACAAAGAAAATCAGAGACAGAAGAGAGAGAATTTGGTCACACTGATGGCTCTAAACAGAGAAAAGCCTAATCAACACTCTTTTTTCTTTCTAAATTTTTTTTTATTGTACTTCAAGTCCTGGGATACATGTGTAGATCTTGTAGGATTGTTGCATAGGTACACACATGCCATAGTGGTTTTCTGTCTCCATGCCCCCCTCACCTATATCTGCCATTTCTCCCGGTGTTATCCCTCCCCAGCCTCCTGCCCCCGCTGTCTCTCCCCTGGCCCGTCTCCCCACAATATACCCTGTGTGTGATGTTCCCCACCTTGTGTCCATGTTTTCTCATTGTTCAACATCTGCCTATGAGTGAGAACATGTGGTATTTGGTTTTCTGTTCTCGTGTCAGTTTGTTGAGAATGATGGTTTCCAGGTTCATCTATGTCCGTACAAAGGACACAAACTCGTCGTTTTTTATGGCTGCATAGTATTCCATGGTGTATATGTGCCACTGTTTCTTTGTCCAGTCTATCACTGATGGGCATTTGGGTAGGTTCCAGGTCTTTGCTATTGTAAACAGTGCTGCAATGAACATACCTGTGCATGTGTCATTAAAACAGTATGATTTATAGTCCTTTGGGAATATACCCAGTAATGGGATTGCTGGGTCAAGTGGAACCTCTGTTTCTAGGTCCTTGAGGAATTGCCACACTGTCTTCTACAATGGTAGAACTAATTAACACTCCCACCAGGAGTGTAAAACTGTTCCTATTTCTCCACATCCTCTCCAGCATCTGTTGTCTCCAGATATTTTAATGATCGCCATTCTAACTGGTGTGAAATGTGGTTTTGATTTAGATTTCTCAAATGACCAGTGATGATGAGCATTTTTTCATTTGTTTGTTGGCCTCATAAATGTCTTCTTTTGAAAAGCATCTTTTCATACCTTTTGCCCACTTTTGAATGGGTTTGTTTGTTTGTTTCTTGTAAATCTGCTTCAGTTCTTTGTAGATTCTGGATATTAGTCCTTTATCTGATGGATAGATAGCAAAATGTTTTTCCCATTCTGTTGGTTGCCAGTTCACTCTAATGATTGTTTCTTTTGCTGTGCAGAAACTCTTAAGTTTAATTAGATCCCCTTTGTCTATTTTGGCTTCGTTGCCATTGCTTTTGGTGTTTTAGTCATGAAGTCCTTGCCTATGCCTGTGTCCTAGATGGTTTTGCCTAGATTTTTTCCTAGGGTTTTTATGGTGTGAGGTCTTGTGTTTAAATTTTTAATCCATTTGGAGTTAATTTTAGTGTAAGGTATAAGGAAGGGGTTCAGTTTTAGCCTTCTGCACATGGCTAGCCAGTTTTCCCAACAACATTTATTGAACGGGATTCCTTTCCCCATTGCCTGTTTTTGTCAGGTTTGTCAAAGATCAGTTGGTTGTAGATGTGTGGTGTTGCTTTCAAGGTCTCTGTTCTGTTCCATTGGTCTATATCTCTGTTTTTATACCAGTACCATGCTGTTTTAATTACTGTAGCCTTGTAGTATAGTTTGAAATCAGGTAGTGTGTGAAGCCTCCAGCTTTGTTCTTTTTGTTTAGGATTGTCTTGGCTATGTGGGCTCTCTTTTGGTTCCATATGAAGTTTAAAGTGATTTTTTCCAGTTCTGTGAAGAAGGTTAATGGTAGCTTGATGGGGATAGCTTGAATCTGTAAATTACTTTGGCAGTATGATCATTTTCACAATGTTTCTTCTTCCTAACCATGAGCATGGAAAGTTTTCCCATCTGTTTGTGACATCTCTTATTTCCTTGAGCAGTGATTTGTAGTTCTCCTTGAAGAGGTCCTCCACATCCATTGAAAGTTGTATTCCTAGGTATTTTATTCTCTTTGTAGCAATTGTGAATGGCAGTTTGCTCATGGTTTTGATCTCTGTTTGTCTGTTATTGGTGCATAGGAATGCTTCTGCACATTGATTTTGTATCCTGAGATTTTGCTGAAGTTGCTTATCAGCTTAAGGAGATTTGGGGCTGAGATGATGGAGTCTTCTAAATATACAATCATGTCATCTCCAAATAGAGACAATTTGACTTCCTCTTTTCCTAATTGAATATGCTTTATTTCTTTTTCTTGCCTGATTGCTCTGGCTAGCACTTCCAATACTGTATTGGCTAGGAGTGAAGAAAGAGGGCATCCTTGTCTAGTGCCAGTTTTCAAAGGGAATGCTTCCAGTTTTTGTCCATTCAGTATGATATTGGCTGTGAGTTTGTTATAAATAGCTTTTATTATTTTGAGATACTTTCCGTCGATACCTAGTTTATTGAGGGTTTTTAGCATAAAGCGCTGTTGAATTTTGTCGAAGGTCTTTTCTGCATCTATTGAGATAATCATGTTGTTTTTGTCTTTGGTTCTGTTTATGTGATGGATTACATTTATAGATTTCCCTTTGTTGAATCAGCCTTGCATCCCTGGGATGTAGCCTATTTGATCATGACGGATAAGCTTTTTGATGTGCTGTTGCAATCGGTTTGCCAGTATTTTATTGAATATTTTTGCATCTATGTTCATCATGGATATTGGCCTGAAGTTTTCTTTTTTAGTTGCGTCTCTGCCATTTTTTGGTATCAGGATGATGTTGGTCTCATAAAATGAGTTAGGAAGGATTCCCTCTTTTTGTATTCTTTGAAATAGATTCAGAAGGAATGGTACCATCCCTTCTTTGTACCTCTGGTAGAATTCAGCTGTGAGCCCGTCTGGACCCAGACTTTTATTGGTTGGTAGGCCATTAATTGCTGCCTCGACTTCAGACCTTGTTATTGGTCTATTCAGGGTTTCAGCTTCTTCCTGGTTTAGTCTTGGGAGATTGCAAATGTCCAGGAATTTATCCATTTTTTCTAGATTTACTGATTTACATGCATAGAATTGTTTGAAGTAATCTCTGATGGTAGTTTGTATTTTTGTGGAATCACTGGTGATGTCCCCTTTATCGTTTTTTGTTGCATCTATTCAGTTCTTCTCTCTCTTCTTTTTTATTAGTCTGGTTAGCGGTCTATTTTTTTGTTCTTTTCAAAACACAAGTTTCTGGATTTATTGATCTTTTGAAGGGATTTTTTGTGTCTCTATCTCCTTCAGTTCTGCTCTGATCTCTTAAGAAGGAAGTGAGGTTGAGCTTTCTTGGGCCAAAGACCCGGTCTGGCTCCGTGAAAGTTCTTGAACCAAGTTCTAGTTTCTGAAAAGCTAATGGCATATTTAAGATTTGGTTATTTTTCTGAGGTTATTTATAAGGTTCTCCTGGGTTTCGTTGAGACCTAGATAATGGTAAATCTCCATTACTTTACACAATCTAAGTCTATGATTTTTTGTGATAAAAATAAACTAAAAAAGCCAAATGATTTCTGAGGGTTCTGATGTATCAGACTTTCCACATCATGTGATATTAGATCATTAGGAAGACTGTACAAAGAAACAAAGAAAGAAGCAAAAGAACAGCCACGAGAATGAAAAGGACAAAAACATTAATCTTGTTCCATAGTGGTAGCTGTCTCCCTAGAAAGAAAAAAGTCATTTTAAAAAATCTTTTTCAAGTAAAGTCATGAGTGTATTAATATTATCGCACATTTCCTAGCCTCTACCAATCTGGACTTCTGAGAGCCATATAGAGATTTGACAGCAGGAAAAAAAAATTACAGGAACATAAATCTTTCTGTTATCTGTGAGCAGAAAATGGGATCTATGAAAGAACAGCAAGAGGCACTGATCCCACTTGAAATTAAGACAGTGATTAAGTACAAAAATAAAGGTAACAATTGAGAAGAAAATGTTCTTTAGTGGAAAATTCTCAGTGATTCAGTTTTATTGATATAAATAATGTTCCTCAACTTTCTTTTGAATGATATATAATCTTTTAATGGTCAGGTTGTCAGTGGGAAGAAAACGAATGCTTTGTTCATTGAAGAGGTTCAAATAGGCAAGGATCATCTTCCATGGTTGTAAGTGAAAAAAAAAATCAATATTGATGTGTTTAAGACAGTCTTTTCCATACTTTTTGAAATAATTTTGAGTGTCTCATAAAAGTCAAAGGCTTTATTCTACTAGGAAAAATTTCTAAGACCTTTTACTACAAATAATCTGAAAAATATTAAACCTAGGTATCACTATATGTCTACTGAACCTCCCTGAAATGAAAAACAGTACATGTTAAAAATAAAAATTAAAGTTGATTATTAGAATAAAGTTACTGTTAATAAGAATACAGCTAATCAGAATTTTTAGTTAATTTAAGAAATTAGTTTGTTTTGGTACAAAAAAGCAGGGTACACAGTCACACAGAGACACACACCCGACATCACCCTCCCACACAAAAAAAGACATGGATGGTATATTGATTAATGGATGCCCATTAATATATAACTAATATTTATCTATATCACTGAATAATATATAAAATGAATTGAAGAGAATACCCTGTCTTACAGTATGATCAGGGTCATAATAAATATGTGAGTGAGCAAAATTAACAAACAACTGAAGATGCTACCAGGTTACCAAATAAGTGATATTGATACCTGGTTTTTATACTGGTTTTGAAACACATTAAAAATAGTGTGCTAATATTAGCAAAATTCCTAAAGGAAATGATGGCCTTTTTTAAACAAAAGCACGTAAGACTTTTAGAAATATTATGGTCTTCTCAATCAGTTGGCCTCCCAAATATTTAGGGAAATAAAGTGAAGATATGAATGCTAGTAAACATAAGAATGAAAATTGAAAAGGAAAAAAAAATAAAGAAATTTTTAAAAATAAAATAAATTAGATTTACAGGTAGCCTGCTTAAAATTGCATGTCAAATGTTTGATATAAGAACTAAGCTTTTGGTCATGTGTGACTTGGTGAAAGTTTAATGCCTTCAGTATAAACAGCAAACACTATCCCATGTACAGACGTGAAGTAGGATACATCCTGTGTCAACCACATACTGGGTCATGTGTTTCTTAACTTTTCTACATCTAACCCCAAAACAGTAATGGTAATACCATAGCATGTCTTTTCTTATCCAATAGAACTTTATCAATACACCAAACTGTATACAGGAAACTGGGCTTGGTAAAATATATAGGACAAGAGGGAATGTAGACCACGCTTCAATTATATAGGAGTTTCACCTAGCTGGGCAATCCTTTTTCTTTGGATGTTCTAAGCAGCATCATGCTGTATACAAATAAAACTATGATCCTGATTATGTCCTACTTGGTTAATCTTCCTTGTTCAAAAGGTAGAGTTAAAGTAGATGATCTGTAAGGTCTTTAAAATCATAGTATTTTAGAAGTGTAAGGTTGATCTTCCCTGTTCAAAAGATATTGGGTTAAAGTGGGTAGTTTATAACGTCTCTAAAAATCATAGTATTTTAGAAGTGCAAGGATCCACTATTTGAGGAAGGGTAACTGGTTATTAGCATCATTAACCCCGTTTTGGAGTTGACCCAATATATTTAAGACAGTTGCCTACAAAGGCACAGTATCACATTTCTTCAAATATAAGACATACACAGATGTAAAACAAAGAAACAAAACTGCTACTTGAGAAACAGAGAAGAGTTGTTACAGCGCCATTGCTGCCTATGCGTTTAGAAGTAATCCTTGCAAAGAGGGTTTATCCAATCATCAATACAGTTAATGTTCCCGGCAGAATCACAATTATATCTTAAAATTGTAATGGAAATGTACATTCCTGTTAAGATTTCTTCAAAAAAAATCCATTAAGGGACTACTTTGCAATAAAAGGTGATTGCATATCATGCCACATCCTGTGTCAGATCCTTCAGAGTAGATCTGCTAATTCTCAGAGACTGTTTTGTGATTGATCTGTCTGTCACAAAAGACTCTCAGACATAGAGCATCTATTTGTCAAAAGCATTTTGCTGGTATACGAGAAAAGCTATTTCACTTAATTTTTAGAAATATATAATTGAATCAAAGAAAAACAAAAGAAAGTATACATTTCACCAAATAGGAAATGAAGAGGAAACTCTGATATTGTTCAATATAACATCACTTCTAAAACAGTTGGAAAGATAAATATTTAAAATTTGGGTGACTGAAAAACAGCTTGGCCCTGTAAACCTTTAAAAATAATGTATAAGACTTGTTAGATTGTATTCTTAGAGAATTTTTACTTGATGTTGCTACAGAAAATAAAAATGGTATCCATGTGACGAATGCCATAATCAGCTAAAGAAACAGTTCTTTTCCCCCACCTCCCTTCTCCTGAAGCTATTATTAAATTGATGGTAAATTTTACATAAAATAATAATTTATGATTACAGAAAATAGTAATTGATGATAATGCTGGAAGTAGAAATTCAGGGCTTCAAATTTCATACCCAGTGAACTGCTAAAGACTTTTATAACTACTTATTTGTCCTTCTTCTGTATTTGCAAAGAATCTTATATACATATTTCACATCTCTGATGAGACATATTTTAAGAAACCATTGCTATTTTTTAACAAAGTTTTGATATTTGCTTAGTTGTATTTATTACTATTCTGATTCATAGAGCTAGAATTTGAGAAATGATCTCTTTCTATGTTTCTGGAAAGGCTTGCACCATCTCAGAATAGAATTTTTTTTTTATTTAATAAAATTTAAAAACAAGGACTCCACAGTTCAACATAAAAATGAAAGTTAATGGTTTTCAAATATCACATCTCTCTCTATAATAGATATCATTACCTTTTGATTTCCCTTTGTCATTTGTATAATATATATCTCCAGTCCTACAGCATTCAATATGATAGGAACTAGCCATATGTGGTTGTATATATTTAAATAATTGAAAGTAAGAATGTAGTTCCAGCTGAGGCAGAATTGCTTGATCCTGGAGGCGGAGGTTGTAGTGAGCCGATTTTGTGCCACACCACTCCAGACTGGGCAACAGTGAGAGATTCTGTCTCAAGAAAACCCCCAAAATTTTATTTCCTCAGTTGTACTAGCTGCACTTTCAGTGCCCAGTAGTCACATGTGGCTAGAGGCTATTGTATTGGATAGATGTAGATTGATTCCATCATCATAGGTAGTTAGTTCTAAGGGACTCTTTTTTGACATAAGAACCAATGTTTTTGGTCACAGGTGACTTGGTAAAAGAAGTTCGATGCCTTTAGTAGCAGAAAACAGTACCACAGTTTAGTTAAAAAAATCTATTCAAGGATTCTTGGATGCTATTTAAAATGAACATTAAGGAAAATGATCTGCCTCAGGTTGTAATCAGTAGATGTGTGCTAAATTTGTGAGGTGAGCTAGTCATAGAATTTTACAGCTATAAAGATCCTAGGAGGTAATTTAATTCAACTTGTCTTATTTTACTGTTGTGGAAACTGAGGTGCAGAGAGGCTAAGTGTTCTGTGTAATGTCACTGGGGATTTTGTGACAAAGTTTAACCATCAGTATTTGTAGTGACACATTCACAAATGTTGAAATAAAGAATACAGAATTAATTCTTGAATGAAACCATGCAGTGTTCCCATCTAGCAGATCCAGCCTGGCTTATATGACTCAAGAAGACCAAATTCAAAGTTCTAGTCTGAGATCGGTTGATTTGTTATTTCCATTTAGTAGTTCTTACAGTTCCTATGTTTGGCTGATTCAACCAGGAGTATCCTGTAAATGTGCCATAAAATACTTAACTTAGCTAGAGCAAAACATTTGACTTTTGTGATGTTTTTATTTAGCTACACCTGTTGCTGGTTGAGGTCTGAGCATCTGTAGAGTAAAAGATAATGAAACCTACTAAGTTCCAGCCTAGGCACTCGTTCTTCATTTTTCCTCATTTGGCTTGATACTGAGGTGTCAGGCAATTTTACACTCAAGTCTCACCTTAACATTTACTAGCATTGTGACCTTGCACAAGATCAGACATACCCATTGCTACCTGCCCACTCAGCCCCCTTTCTGTGGCAAGGTGCTCTGCCCTTGCTCCTGCCAAAGTAGAGTGTTCATGCCCACTGCTTTTCCAACTTCTCTAACCAGGACCAAAGTGGTTTGCATGCAGATAGATTCTTGATCTACAGACAACTGATCCACAAGAGGGCCTTTGACATAGGGCATACAGGAATGAGCCAGGTAAACAATATTTTGAAATTTGCAACTAAGGTATTGTAGGGGCCATTTTCCCCTTTGTCTTTTCAAGGTTCACTGAAAATCAAACAACAAAAGATATATTAAAAGGAGAAAAGGGACATAAGTTTGATAATTTGAATGGGGAGCAAAATCACAGAGTAATTATCCCACCACACAATGGGGTACAAATGGTTATATATTTTTCTTCTTAGAAGAAGGAGATGAGGAAGTATAGATCATTTAAAGGTGTTAGCAAATTATTTTTAGGAACTCTCAATGGGCTTGAAGAACATACAATGGACTGGCATAAAGTCTATTGGGCCTGCAGAGCAGACAACTGTTTGTGACAAAATCTGTTGAGTGTGTTGACAGACTCCTTTCATTTGAGATCAGTTAATGAAAACTCAGAGAAGGAACCCAGAGCAATTGTTTTTGTTTGTTTGTTTGTTTGTTTTTGGTAGATCAAGACTTTACACACATCAGGGAACTTAGGAGAACAGCTTCATTCTGTGCTTTGGGAGAGACAGAGATTGAGAGACAGGAAGGGAAAATCAAAGAGAACTTGCAAAAATTCTGAACATTCTGTATGAGGCCCAATTCCATTTTGTCAGAAGTTTGGCTTCCTGATGACTTTCTATTGAGTTTCTGTGAACTCCAGGTCTCTTTAATATAATTTTGTCTTTTTAGTTTTTTTTAGTTAGATAACTTATTAATTTTTCTGTAATTTGGAAATTAAACATTCATATTGAAACAAGAGCTAGTAGTGACAATCTTAATAGTTTATTGCTAAGGTTAAAGGAGGAAATAAAGATGACATCCCCTAGAAATCTGACAATTCTTCTTAAGGTCGTCAGTTATATTTGGAAGGAATGAAGCTAAATAAAACTTATTTTCCTAAAATTATTGGAAACAAAAAAATATTTAGAGTTAAGATAAACATTTGAGTTTTCTGACATCTTCAATTTGTCTTCTGCAATTTCCACCATGCATTACAAACAATGCTCAGGGAATATGAGCTGTGGAAAGAACAATTGTCTGAGTACCAGGAAACCTGGGTTTTAGATCTACTTCCGTGGTAGAAATGACTGGTGCTCACCCATATCTGGTTCTCCTCTACTTTCTGGACACATGAAATATGCATTTCTCGTACCCTTAATCAGGATCATATTACACTTCTGGCAGGTAGACTGGAGCAGAATTTATGCATGTCATTTTTGAGCTGCAGCTATGACTGGCCTGGCAACCCATTAGCATTCTTTGCCTATCACAGTGATTCTGAAAGGCATATGTAGAGATGACGAAGCTGCAAGATGGAAACTCCAAAGCTTTATAAACTCATGTCTTGGAAAAGAGCTGCCCTGGAAAACTACCCAAAATGCAGCAGACTTTGCATTAGCAAGAAACACTTTTAAGGGCTAAGCTACCATTTATTGGAGTTTATAGGTTACACAGAGGAACATTTCCTACCCTGACTACACTGATTTGCAGTGCCTAGATAAAGAAGTCACTGCTTTTTCTTGTGCTCTGACTTCTTCGTGTATGTAAATGAAGAAATTGGACTCCATTGCCTCCAAAGACTCTTTTAGGGTGTGCATTCATTCTATAATCTTCTTAATGCCTGCCCTGCTTAGCTTGCAGATTGCTGAAAGGGTGCTTTGAAACACTCATTGCATGGGCCTTCCCATTGCATCCTTATAAACAAAATATGTTGTCAAAGTTGACAGCTTCCAAAAGAGATCTTGCTATTTCTGAATTAAGCATTTGGAGTGACGTCAATTTTAATTTTTAATCTGGCTATGTGCAAATCTTTATCCTTTTCAGTGGGAAGATTTGAATAAACTTTTCTCCTTGTTTCGCCAGTATTCAAAAGCACAATTTTGAGGGTGAAAAGAAGCATAACTGATTTAGCAAGTCTGTTAGCTCTGCTCTCATTCTTCTTGACCTGCTTCTCTTCATCATTCAATTGTGAACCTTACCTCTCAGTCCTTAGCTAATTTCCTGATTCTGCAGATCAGCCCTGCCCAAAAGTGCCTGCCTCAGAGTCACTGCCATGACTTGCAGGCATACTTCTGTAATAATGCACACATTATTATGGTCTTGATAGAAAAGAATCCGCTAGATCCTTCACACTCAGTATTACATGATATTCACAGATCAAAATATCGCCTTTGAAAGCCCAGCTTAGAAAATAATAGCTGGTTGGTGGGAATATTTTATGATTTGCATCCAGACAACTTAAGACTGTAGTTCTGAATCTGTCACTTCCTTATCTGGGCAACTTTTGGCAAGTTACTCTGTAAACTTCAGCTCCCTTCTTTGTAGAATGAGTTAATAGCAAGTACATTATGGTGTCGTTGAGAAAATAAAACAAGACAGTTTATGTAAAGGACCCAGAATAAGGCTTGGCTCCATAACTAGCGACAAATGCCAGTTTTCTCATTTATGTTATATGAGGGAGGTAAGGGAAGATTATAGGTGGTACTGACCAAGGGAAAGGCCTGGATAGAGGGAATTATAGGAGTAAAGATGTCATAAAGACCCTGAATATGGAGAGGGGAAGCCAAGAAGAAAATTTATAGTTCTCTTCTAAATAAAATGGCAATTCTTATAAATTATCTATTTATAATTTTTCCCTAGACTTAGCACTACACTATTTTATTTATTTATTTATTTTTGAGATGGAATCTTGCTCTGTCACCCAGGCTAGAGTGCAGTGGCGTGATCTCAGCTCACTGCAACCTCTGCCTTCCAGGTTCAAGTGATTCTCCTGCCTCAGCCTCCTGAGTAGCTGGGATTACAGGTGCCTGCCACCACACCCAGATAATTTTTTGTAGTTTTATTAGAGACGGGGTTTCACTGTGTTAGCCAGGGTGGTCTGGATTTCCTGACTTATGAACCGCTCTCCTTGGCCTCCCAAAGTGCTGGGATTATAGGCGTGAGCCACCACACCTGGCCAGCAATACACTACTTTTATCAAGAATGATGATTAAAATGTCTTCCATTGGCCTCGTGCTTTTTACAGATTTTTCTCAGGTGAGTTTTGGGTAGAGGAGATCTGAGGAGTAGATATTGAAAATATCATTCTTTTTTAAAGAGGAGTTCTATAGAATCTAAAGATTTTTTGATTGTTTAATAGTATCCAAACCATTAGAGAAACTCAGGTCTTAACCAGTCAGTAGACTATTCCCACCTGTAAAGCCCTCTTTTCATTAGGTACGATGTTGTGTTGGCCATCAGGTACACAGAGATTAACAAGACAGTTCCTGCCCTCAAGGGGATGAAAATTGGGTAAAAAAAAACAACAAAGAAATGACCAATTTCAGTCCAGCTTGTTTTGTTTTTTTTTTTTAATTGCATTTTAGGTTTTGGGGTACATGTGAAGAACGTGCAAGATTGTTGCATAGGTACGCACGTGGCAGTGTGATTTGCTGACTCCCTCCCCTTCACCTATATGTGGCATTTCTCCCCAGGCTATCTCTCCCAACTCCCCACCCTCCGCTGTCCCTCCCCTATTTCCTCCCAACAGACCCCAGCGTGTAGTGCTCCTCTCCGTGTCCATGTGTTCTCATTGTTTAACACCCGCCTATGAGTGAGCTTGTTAAACACTATAGTGAAGATAAGCAAAGTTGTCAGTGGAACTCAGACATGGGCACTTAAGCTATCAAGGGTGGGATTATTCCTGTGCACATTCATGAGATGGAGGTGGGAAGTCAGACAAGTCTTTCTGGAGGAGACATTCCCTAACCCTGTCCAATTAGTTTAGTATTAGCTGGTTTCTCACATTTGGGTGGGGTTTATGATCATCAAACCTCCTAGCCTCCATTAGGAAAGGTATGAACAGTAGAGATAATCAGTCTATGCTTCTAAGCTTGATTCCTTTGGACTTGAAGTGCTTTCAGTTTCATGAAAACTCTGTTAAAATACAAATTCCTCATAAATGTTTAGCCTTGTAAGTCAGCACCATATTGAGAATGAATAAGTATTGCTGGATATTCAAAGGAAGAGAGTTAAGAGAAAGGCTCAAGTAAGGAGATGGTAGTCATTGGAAAGATGTACAGCAGTTCCAAAGACAAACTACATTAACTTCTCTTTGTGAACCAAGGTTAGGCAAGACTTCTGTCAATCAGTTCAGGGAATTTTGGGCTGAGTTCAACCCTCACTTCTCTATAATAAAAAGTAAGAAGAATAAAGAGTTCATTAGCTCAGAGAAAGTTAATCAGAAAGGACTGAAGCACACCAATCTATTTTCGTATTTGATAGCAGCCGTCATTGGGGCTTATCGGACAATGATCAGTTCCTTATTGAGCCTAGCAGTGAAGAAGGACCCAATCTTGCTTTATTTCTACCCTCTACTCTCTTTAGTGCTTTCTTTTTTCTTAAACTGCCCTTTCCTTTGTTCAGTTCACCATCTTCTTTGACAAGGAATTTAGAAACCCTCAGAAAGAAAATTTACATTATAGTAAATATTCATGACTTATATGTCATGTCTAAATAAATAAATTGCTAACAGCTAAACTCAACGCAACAATAATGGTAATAATTTGAACACTAGATGTCATAGACTTTAGCCTATAGGTAATTCCCTCCTCTGCACACCCATCTAAAAGGATAGGCCCAACAAAAGTAATGAATCTGGGCATTATAATGGGATCTTGGTCATGAGACATGAGGAAAAGAAAATATATTTTTTAAATGGGTTGATGGATGTCTCTATTTCTACCAAGTCACTGATGTTGGAAGCGAAATAAGAAAAGACAGTTTTTATCTAAGAAATGTGAGCCCCTTTAAATTATCAGGCCCAGAGAGGCATTAAAATGTGACAGCAGTCACATCTTACTTCCCCTCTATGCCAAACGATTACCTCTTGAAGCCTCTTGCTCCACAGACTGTGTATTAACTGATGCCAAGTGGACATAAAAGGCCACACACTGGACACCATAACTCGTAACCTATAGTTCAACAATGTATAATCAATCATTACTCAATGTTATCTCTGTATTGTCCAAAAGATCTCCAGGATGGCTAAATAGTAGAAAGGAGAGCTTTATTGGCAATACCAGTTTGTAAACCAGGAAGAGACAGTCTCTGGCATGTACATAAGGTGCTCTCTTTTCAAAGAAGGAAAAGACAGGATGATTTTTATATCTCACAGGATCTGTATAACACAATAGAGTCATACATACTCAGCAGGTTTGGGGGGAAAGCTATACATATATATGAGGAGAGTCAAGCACATGTACAAGGGGTAAACATATATGTAACACACATCCCATGTTCACTTTGAGGTAGAGTTTGGGGGCTAAAACAAGGTGGAATTTGGCTCTTTACATCAAAGGTGAACTATAGGACGCAAAGGCAGTTTGTGTGCAGCCTCTAAAAGCTGGCTGAACACAAACTGTCTTTGTGTCCTATAGTTAAGGGCAAAAAGGTCTGGATTAAGGTCTGGAGTTGCTTAAAAGTAAAGAATGTTTGTAAGGCCACTCCCCTGTCCAATCAGATTTGCAGTGATCTTGGTTATAAATAAGAGGTAGAAACAAGTGACAGTTTGCCTGATAGCTCTTATTGTAGGAAGTTTAGCAAAACTGTGTGTTTTTTTTTTTGAAGCTGTAGGAATTTAGGAAGCTGTCATGATAGCCGAGCCCTAAACTCTGGGCCCATAAGTAATATTTATTTTCTTAACCTTGGGGCCTGTCTTAGTTGATAAAGGATCATCTATTTTGATTTCTCAGATCACATTTGTAAATCAGTGAAAATTCCTGCCAAACAACTTTGTATCAGCCCACTCTTTGTTCCTTTTTACCTTTGAAAACCTGCTTGTTACAAGCCAAACGCAGCATTTCCCACGGCAACTTGGAAATGTATCCCAGCCAGTTGTCCTCACTTTGGCTCAAGTAAGCTATTCCTTTAAAACCCCACCCCACATTTGGGTGGGATTTATGATCATCACACCTCCTAGCCTCCATTAGCAAAGGTGTGGACAATCAGTCTATGCTTTATAGACACATTATATTTGATACCTTTGCTTCTTTCTTTAGGCTGACATAAGCAATTTCGAACTCCTCTCCATCCACTGCACTATGCATATTCAGACTTTTACCATGTTCTTCCAATTTTGAGTCTGACATGCTTCTTGAATCCATTTTTCACCACTTTCCATCCCCCAGCACCGCTGCTCTGCATCAAGCTGTCTTCTACTCAAATTAGTATAATAGTTCCTTAGATGATCTTCCTACCTTCAGCCTCGGCTCACTTAGATCCATCTTCCCCAAAGGTTTCAGATTTCAAAGACAACATCTGATGATGCAAATTCTCCTTCAGTAGCTCCACATCTTTAGAAGATGCTCAGAGCTTCTCCCATTGCATCCAAAGCTTTTCATAGAATGATGATGAAGATGAATAATTTTTACTGAGCATTACTATGTTCCAGACAAACTGCAATAGATCTTTTCATAGACATGACTTCATTTATCAAATAGTCCTCTAGAGTAGATGTGATTATCCTGATTATGTCTCTTTTACAGAAGAAGAAACCATTTTCAGAGTTTATTTGCCAGGCTAATAAGTGTTGGAGAAGAGATTGGTCCAATGCCAGTCATTGAGTCTTCCCGTGAGTATGTGCTCACAACTAGTAACTAGTATATTACACTTCCCCGCATCTTCTAAACTGAAATGACAAGCCAAAAACATTTTAGAGACCCAATGTGTAAGAATAATTGAACGGAGGGATTTCAGTAAAAATTCTTCTATAATTCAGTTGGGAAGAGCTAAACTTGCCAGCCATATGGCTCAGATGAACCAGTGATCTCAAATTGATGTTCAGTGCCCCCTGTCCCCAAGGTAAATAGCAATGAGGAATGGTTTTACTGACTTTCTTCACTTATTGTAAAATTCACACTTTTATTTGTTGTGGAATGACACATTTAACACTTCTTTTCTAGAAGAAACCTAGGTTTCCGAAAAGCCACTGATAAACATTTTAAGTTGGACCTGGTGGCGCTCCACTTACATAGGTAGTTGAATTTCATTATATTCATTTTTGCACTGAAATATTTGTTTCCGTAACTACTGAAAAATTTCACTTTGCTGTTTTTTCTTTAAAAGGTTATTTCAGTTATGGAAAAATAGAAAATAAACCTTCTGAAACCTATATCTGTCAGAAATAATCATGGAAATCACTGGGTATGTCAATAGTAATGTTTTAACATCAACTGAATGCCATTTAAGCAGGACACCTGTGTTTTGAATTGTGCAGAAAAAAGAAAAATTCAAGAATATGCTCAGTTTTTCCTGGAAATATTTCATAAAAAGTTGTACTCAAAGATCAAAGTATTATTAGAATTTTTAATATTAAATTCTAGGAATGGAAATTCTCTTTAACATATATAAATATGGTTTGAATTATGCATAGTCTGTCTTCATGCATGTTTTCAGAAGGACATTATTTCTCAGAGCAGAGGAGGATACACATGGCTCTCTAGGTTTTCTGCATGGAAAAAGAATAAATTCAAATATTTTGATCCCAATTTTTCTATCATCATCCTTTTCATTTCCTTAAAATCTCACTCAGAGAAGCTATTTCTTTTTCACTTCTGATAGCAACAGTGTGCTGTTGGCCTGGTGCTTGATTTGCTGTTGAGCCAGTGGTTTGGGGCTTCTCTGGGGAACAATTATTAAGCAAGAATTCTGGGAGCAGGCGATGGCTGGCAGAGCAATGGAAGTGAGCCTGTGAGGACAGCAGCAGCACACAGAAGCTCAGCGTGCCTCTGGTGACAAGGTCTTCAGAGACTCTTCCTCTAGGCTGGTTTGCAGCTGGGAACATCAATCTCTCTCCTGACCAGGGGCTTATTAACATTCTGAATATCACTTTCAATTAAATTTCTCCAATGCTCATTTAGTTTCTAGTTAATAAAGCAGGACTGGATGTCATGTATGATCCAGAAGGTTGTTTTTAAAGGATAAAAATAAAAGGAACCCTGGGGTAAGTTAAAGTGTCAGGCCTGTTCCTGTGCCAACATGTTGCCCAAACCACTGGGCTCTGTTGGTTTTGCAGACGGACTTGGGGCATTTGTTTTAAGGTACTTTTCCCTAATGGATGATTTCAATCAAATATTCACTCTTAGGAAAATCAACACATTTTTCCCCAATGTCTGCACAAATTCAACAAGCTTTTTCAGTTCAAATTGTTGTGTATTTTGTGTAGTAAAGAGTGCCTGTAAATAGAGAAAAGAAGTGGTTTTTCGCAGATAGAATTTGCCAGCCCCTGAACAGCTTTTTTGAGGTGATAATGCTAATAATGAAAATAATTGCAGTGAGAGTCACTACTTATTCAATGTCTATTATCTGTCTATCACTGCTCAGCACTTCACTTAAAAACCCTCATTTAATTATCACAACAATCCTAAGAGGCTTAATGCCCAACTTTGGATGGGGAAACTGAGACACAGAGATTAATATTCGCATGATCAAAGTGCTCATTTGTGCTAATAGAGAAGTGGCAACTGTGTAAATAATAATCGGCCTTTCATCTTCAGCTTTTCCTTCTTCTCTTCCCCATCTACTTGAAAGTCTTAAAACGGTGTAGAATAGTCTTAGCTTCAAAATAGGTCTTGGTAGACTTCTTGGCTAACAGACCACTAAGGTAGAAGGGCGATAAAGTGGGAGGCAGGCAGGGAGAAGAATCATAGCCTCCTTATTCTATGGGAAGAACCAGGAGTAGAAGATGGATAAAACCAGCACTTTCTGGTACAGATCAAGATGCCCTGCCTACTCCTAACTTGGGACAGTGGAGACTTGTTGAGAGCTCCAAGGTTTCGGAGTCACACCCTAGTCTGGGCCCAACAGTGCCTTTTTCTGGTTGTGTAACCCTGGGAGATTGACATTTTTCTGAGCCTCAGGTGTTTGTAAAGGCATGACTTTCCCACCATCTGGTTAAAAACCTTGACCCTAGGTCACAGGAGTAGGTACATGAACCATGTTGGTCATTCATAGTGTCTGTCCCATTATCTCGAACACATAAATGACTCAGAGATGGACTTTGGACTTCTGTAGGCCAGGTCTGCCCCGAGAAGTGGACTGCATTTGAAGAGGGTTCACTAGATAAGTAAGATTTTTTTTTTTTTTTTTTGAGATGGAGTCTCACTCTGTCGCCAGGCTGAAGTGCGGTGGCACAATCTCGGCTCACTGCAATCTCCACCTGCTGGGTTCTAGCGATTCTGCTGCCTCAGCCTCCTGAGTAGGTGGGACTACAGGCACCTGCCACCATGCCCAGCTAATTCTGTATTTTTAGTAGAGATGGGGTTTCACTATGTTGGCCAGATGGTCTCGATATTCTGACCTTGTGATCCACCCACCTTGGCCTCCCAAAGTGCTGGGATTACAGGTGTGAGCCACCGTTCCCGGCCAATAAGTAAGATTTAAGATTTTGAACCAGCATTTGACCCTGCTCTACAGGATAAAATTACAGAATTGGATTAGATTACATTCTCTCTACCTCCCATGAGCTCTAATAGTCTGTTATTCCATCTGAAGAAAAATACATATATAATGTTTCATTTAGTATAGTTGGATTATGTAAAATTACACATATGGGAGGGCGCTTGAGGCAAAATCTGTTAAGTGGCAGTGAATAACTAAAACAAATGCTTTAAAAGGAGTTTTGCAAAATGACTCTCTGCACTAGAGTTTGGAGGTCTCTTTTGAAATAGGGGTTGAAAACCAACGCACTCACAAGAAATTTTGTAATCTTGATATTTTTCTTTGGTGCATGATTCCAGACCCATAAAAGGAGAGAGGTTTAACAGGGACAGAGTTTATACAATGCTGAGCAACTGTGGTTAGAGTACAAGGGCTTTGTATAGAAATGTGCTAACAAGAAACAATAAGTGGCATTTGAAATAAGAGGTCCAAGGGAGAATAGGAATTCATGAAGAAAAGAATTTCAAAATAAATACTTGCAGAGTACATAATGCATTCAATCAAAAGCAAAACTTTTAATACACATTTTTAGTTGAAGATCAGAAGGTGGCAGCACTGCTTACTGAATAGATTCAGATGAAGCCTCCAAGGAAACCTGGAGACAGTGTAAGCCATTTTGTAGGATGTAAGCACATTTTGTAGGATATAAACATAGCTAAAAATGAAATGACTGTGGCTAACATGCACACCTGAAACCTCTCAGCCTCTTTGGGGTTTTGGCATATCAATTCAGTTATGGGTAGTTTCACTTCCAAGGATGCAATGAACCCAGAAACTTGCCAGAATGAAGAGCAAGCGTCTAAGAAGTTTCCGGCCTTTCACCAAATTTCTTTCCATCTGAAATGAAAAGTAAAAGCCCCAAGTTTGGTTCCCAGAACAGAAACATCAAAGTCACCTCGGAATTTGTCAGAAATACTAGTTTTCCAGCTTCACCTCAGATCTACTAAATCAGAAGTTTTGAGAGTGGGATCCCGACACGTGAATTTTCTAAACTTTCCAGCTTATTCTAATGCTAGCTTACACATGAGAACAATAAGGAGAGGTATAGGGACTACTGTTGTGATCTATGTTTCAAAATGTGGAACACGTCCTCAAACAGTATCTTGCTATAGGAATTACCAACTTTGTGGTCCTATTTTTAGCCTCGGTCATTTTGAACAGAAAGGGTGGATCAACACAGATGACCTGCAAGAAAGGAATTCCTAAAAGATGGACCGGAATAGGCAGTAATTAATGAAAGCACGCACTAGGGGTTTTCCCCACAACGTATTGAATTACTGCCTACTTGTTGCTAGCACATAAATCTTCAGAAAAATAACTTTGTTTTGCAGTCTGTTTTTCTGTCAGACAAATTTACAAGTTATTACTTTAAGCAGAAATAAATAAACCTTTGAAACTTATTTTTAAGCTTTCTCTGAATAAATGCATAATAACAATATAATTCTTTCTTACTGTCCAAACAGAAAAAATAATGCTGGAGGTGTAAAGTTAATTACACTTAAGAAGCGTTAAGACTCTTAGAAGAAGTAATTTTGCCACTTTAATAGGCATTGACTAAAACATAGTTCAGAAAAATTTATTCCTGTTTTATTAATTAATTGTGTGGTTATACAGTGGATAGCAGTAGATAATGGGGCCATCATGTCCATTAAATAAAAGAACAAGACTACAGAGTGCAAGACCACAGACAAACCACCAGAAGTGGTGGCTGGCAATTCTCAGAGGCCTTCAAGAGGGGCAATACTTAAGTGTGGTCACAAATTTCCAAGGTTTTATTTTAATTTGGCAGATCTATAAAGGTCATTTTTGCCTGGCATGCAGAGTTGATCACTTCTTCAGAGATAGTCTTTTTGTAAACAAGCCCACAATAGATTCATATCAATACTATCTACCATGGTTATTTTTGTTTTTGTTTTTTTGAGATGGAGTCTTGCTGTCACCCAGGCTGGAGTGCAGTGACACAATCTCGGCTCACTGCAACCTCCACCTCCCATGGTTCAAGTGATTCTCCTGCCTTAGCCTCCCAAGTAGGTGGGGCTACAAGCATGCACCACCACACCTGGCTAATCTTTGTATTTTTAGTAGAGATGGGGTTTCACCATGTTAGCCAGGCTGGTCTCGCACTCCTGACCAACCTCAGGCAATCCACCTGCCTCGGCCTCCCAAAGTGCTGGGATAACAGATGTGAGCCCCTGGGCTTGGCCCAGCTTTTTTTTTTTTTTTTTTTTTTTTTTTTTAAATTTGCTGTAAGCAACAGAAGTAAAGAGCCAGCTAGAAAGTCTGCTAACCTATCCATACATAGCCTTGGCAAATCTAAATGGAGGATCAAATATAGGTTGGGAACGGGCACGATGAACATAATATCAGATCCCCCCAAAAATTATCTGGGCATCTTAATAGCCTAATTCATTCATCTCCATTGTAGAGTGAGACCTGTCTCTGTATTTAGGTTTGCAAGTCACAGTAACCATTACTGTCGTTACTCTTGGACAGCATGTACTTAGCTTCTCTGACTACTTTGTCCATGTTCTGTACCAAACATCCCCTCTCGCTTGAGGCTTTCTTTTTTGAGATATGTCAATATCATTTATTGAGATTTAGTTGTATGTCATTAAATTTTCAAGAATACCTTGGTCCTGGGCAATATTTTGTCTTTATTGTCCCTGATTAATGGTTCTGTACACTGTACTTCTACTTCTCCTAATACTAATAATGTCATATTTTTCTTTTAATTTGGTTGCAAGGTCTGTCTCAGGAGAGTGGCTGTAAACTCCAGCCCTGCCTGACAGTGCTCTTGGGAAGGTGGCTGTGGGTGTTTACAGTGTGCCTTTTGTGGGATACTTCTTTGTTCTAGTGGAAAACCTAATGCCTACATGTCCAACCTGTGACCAGATATCCCTCTCACAGGAAACTTATTTACACTGCCACCTGCTTGCGTTCTTGTCTGATCTGTGTCCAATTTATTCCTACAAAGACAGCCATTCTCTAGGAGAACTGACTGGGGAATAGTTAGGTTCAGATGTGTTGGTCGGATGAGACACAGTGGAAGTGGCACAACAAAACACATGAAATAGCAGAAGCAGTGTATTACTCATAGGTCCCAGAGAAGAGCAGCACCAATGAGCACTGATGAGAAGGTTGTGGGGGTACCAGGCTCAGCCAGCAGGTGGGCAGCCAGAGAGAGAGAGAGAGAGAGAGAGAGATGGACCTGTGGGTCAAGGCCTTTACTGGGGACCAGGGTATGGCTCAAACAGTTTTCTTTTGGGGATTTCTCATTGGTGGATTTAGAGCAAGCAGACAAGAGTCCCATACATTCATGTTATAACTTATGAGTGATCACCACAGCCTCTGAGCACATTCCATGTGGGGCATGGGACTCAGTGAGGTGAGCCTGGTTGATTGTTATCTATTTCTCCCATGGAAAAGTGGATACTAGGAGGTGATTTTATAGGGAAGACATCACATCTGGATGGAATACAAGAAGAAACTAGGAGGAGAAAGAGAGCTTCTGGTGTGACACTGTTAACCCTATGTGTACTAAAATGAATGCCAAGGCAACATAAAATTATAAGTATTCACTATAAATAGCTATCAGGGGAGCTCCTAGGTGCCAGTGCCTAAGAATATTAGACTTCTTGGTTCTAGACCTCCTGAAGTTGACATTGCAGTTAAGAAAACAGGAAACTAGACACACAACTACAATTTAGTCATGTGGAACATGCAAAGAGAGGAGAAGTTGTGGATGTCAGTGACTAAGAGGGAAAGTGGGCCTTAATTTTGAGGTCAGAGAAAGATTCCTCCAGCTGGTGCCAAACTCCAAACATTAGCAGAAAATAAGAGCTTTTACAGACCAAATGGGTTAGCATGGCTTTAACATACACTGTAGGGGGTTTGGGGGACAAAGTAAAATGGGAAAAGATCACACTAGAGACATAAGCTTGCGTGAGATCAAGAAGGATTTAAATTAGGCTGCCAAAGAGTTATTTATGTTGATGGTAATAGTGAGACAAGTAATAGTTTTGAGCAGAAAAGTGACTAAATAATTCGTATCTTAGAAAACTCATTCTTACTGAGTTTGAAAAAGGGCAGTGTTTGAGGGAAGAATGCCTTGGGTTTTCTTGTTATCTGTTTTTCAACATAGATGGCTAGCAATGGCCAATAGTATACTCTTAACTATATTTCAAGCATTTTACTTGCATGTTCTCATTTAATCTTTATAATTATGCTATAACATAGAATGCACTGGGAATTATCCTAATGGCACAGACAAGAAAAAAATAGCAATAGGGAGTTTACATAACTTGCCCAAGGTCACAATACTGGTATGAGTTAGAGTTGGGATAGAAACTCTATCTGATGCCAGGGTCTATCTATGCTCCATTCCACTCCACCCATCACTGCCTCCAAGCTAGAGAGTAGATTACCTGAATTAGAGAGTTGCATCAGGAGAACAAAGAAGAGGACACACTTGGGGGCTGTCACAGAGTGAGAAATGGGAGGTCTTCACGATTGCTTGGAGCTGGGTGGTGCAAGAAGGGAGCTGGTATGAAAAAGTCTTAAGTTTGGCTCAAGATTACTACTAATTTGCTCCCAACTTCAGTCACTCCCTCTATATCTTTGGACATTCTTTTCACTTATTTCCTGGCCCCATCTCTTTTTCTTCACAGTAGCAATCTCAAAATTCCTCCTTTCTTTTGCAGGCACCATGCTACTCTACCCCTCCTCGGCATCAGTGAGTGATTACACCTTCTAATTGTTTTGGATCTTTGGCTGGGATTGGTGGTGATGTCCTTCTTTGTGCCAGGTCTAAATTAATGAATTGGCTCTTTATCACAACATTTAGAGCATACTATGAAGAGACAGAAATCAATAAAGAACAGGACCTCTTTATTTCCTACTCATAATAATATCAAGTAAGAACATCTATTTCCAGACGTGGTTTTTCACCCTTTTGCTACAGAGAGTTTGTTCTTTTGTTTAAAATGCCTGAGCTGATAAGGTTTCCAGCCTCAGGAGGGATAGATAGAGAGGAAAAAAAAAGTTATTTTCCCAGAAATGGCAGGACCATTCTGATTCCTTCCTTTATATTTTAGATGACTGATAGTGATAACATCTACTAGCAGCTTTTATTTAGATGATTGATAGTGATAACATCTACTAGTAACTTTTATTTTCTCATTTAGGGCTAGAAAGGCTAGCTTTTGCTGTATTCACATGTGATTATTATAAAGTATCAAATATAATGGTACGGAGAAAGATCCAGTTGTTTCTGTTTTCTTCCATAGAAATTACTCATCTAAATAATCTCCTTAGATCAAATGGACAGTGCCTTGTGGTACAGCAGTTTAGGAATATTAGCTTACAAAGTCCATCTCTTCCTAGAGGCAGGAAAGTGAGAACTAAGCTCTGATTTTTTTTATCTTGCCCACATTCCTATCCCAGGGGTCTAGAGAGTAAAACCATAAAATTCTCATCAGATGGGTTTTATTTAACCCTATATATCATGGCTTACTTTCCAATCTGACCATGGCATAAGATTATGAGTTAAGAAAGAAAATAGAAATATTTAACCCCAAAATATATTTCTTTGCCATACCTTGAAATGCACTGCAAAGTCTTTTATGGGAAAAATGCACATTCTATAGAGAATTCCACATCCCTTTATTTTCCTTCCTTCCTTTCCAGATCCAGGAGATAATCAACTAAGAGTGAGACACCCTTTTAGGTCTGATAAGAAACATTTTACAACCTGCACTCTCTCTCTCTTTCTTTCTCTCTCTCTCTCTGAAGTCTGCTATCTGAGAGCTTCCTCTACACAATAAAACTTGTTCTCCACAACCTTAATCTTAACCTGAACATTCCTTTCTATCAATCCCAGGTCTTTATACAAACTCAAACAATTGTCAACCAGAAGATGTTTAAATTTACCTATAGCCTGGAAACCCCTGCTTTGAGATGCCCCGCCTTTCTGAACAAAGCCAGTGTATTTCTTAAGTGTACTTGATGGATGTCTCATGCCTCCCTGAAATATATAAAACCAAGCTTGGACACATGTTCTTAGGAACCCCTAAGGGCTGTGTCATGGGCCCATGGTTACTCATATTTGGCTCAGAATACATTTCTTAAAATATTTTACAGAGTTTGACTATTTTCATTGACAATCACAGAAAAATGTCTGAAATGGTCTCTTAAAATAGTCTGCCTCTCAATTCTTGCTGTTATTTGGAACAGATGGAAATATTAGTCTTTGTGGCATGGCTCGAGTATGAGTTTTCTAGAGCTGCCATAGAAGACTACCACGGACTGGATGAACTGAATAACAGAAATTTATTTTCTCAAGTTCTGGATGTTGGAATTCCAAGATCAAGGTGTTGGCAGGTCTGGTTTCTTCTGAGGCCTCTCTCCTTAGCTCATAGCTGGCGGCCTTCTCCCTTGCGTTCTCTCATGGCCTTTTCTCTATGCACATTCCTGGTATCTCTTCCCTTCTTATATGGGTACTGATCGGATTGCATTAGGGCCCATCTTAATGGCTTCATTATGTTGATCACCTTTCTAAATGCCCCATCTGCAAATACACTTGTATTCTAAAGTACTAGGGCTTAGGGTTTCAACATATAAATTTTAGGGAGACAATTCAAAGCACATAATTGTATTTACTTGCTGTTATTCACAAACAATAGCAACAATAATAAAAGAAAAAGAAGAAAAAAAGCTCTAGCCTAGAAAAAGTATAGAACTGTTATAATAACACCACCCAGTTTGATGACATTTTCAGGCTCAGACACCAGAGAATTTTTACTGCTTGCAAAAAGGCAGGCATGAGTTTCTTCTGTTGGGGCAGCCCTATTTTAGTTTCCTTAAAATAAGCAAGAGCCTCAAAGTTTCAAGACTCTAGAAAATGTAAAATTCTTTCAGATGGTTTTTATTGTCATTTGTTTCTCTGTTTCAAGAGCTAATAAACACACTGTTATTATCACATTAGTTTTATCCCTTTGCTTATGAGATTTTCTTTCTTTTCCTTTTTTCTAATGTCCAAGCAAATCTCCTTTCTATGAGCATAACAAAGGACTTTGCTTATAATCAGGCATCACCCTCAAATATCCCGGCTCTTTCATAATCTTTCATGATCACTTCCAAGATGAACTCTTCAGGCATTTGAGTTACCAGATGTAAAATTTGACTTTCTGAAAAAGAAGCACACAAAACTTGCTTATAAGATGCAGTTTATTAATTATCTTTTTTTATAAATAAAGAAAAAAATAATTGACCAGGGTGATGAATAGGTAACTTTAGGACTCTAAAGTGGGATTTTCTCACTCTTACTTCAACCTTCCCACTACATAGAAACTTCTCCAGATCTACCCGTATACCTATTTCTTCACTACTAGATCTAAGTAGTAGTAGAAGCTACTATTAAGAAGCTACTAAGCTAGTACTTAGCTTCTACTACTACTTAGATGCTAGTAGTGAAGAAATAAATATCCAGGTAGATCTAGAGAAGTTTCTGTGTAGGGGAGGAGTGAAGTGAAAATGAGCCTTGGAAGAAGCATCTAAGTACTTTCCAACTCTTCTTCCTACTTTCACAATCCATGTCCTCCTTCCTCTGGGCCTTTGCATTTCTAACTATCCCCTCTCTAAGCAATGCTGTGCCCCTCCCTCCACTGCTTTCCTCTTCTTTAACCCTGTGCATGCCCATGCCTCCTTCCAGATATATAATATTATGACACATCTACCTACATTAGGGTTCAATTCTGAGTTTCTCAAGTGCAAAACTATGTCACGTCTTTGTGTTTCCACTGCCTGGCTTGATTCCTCACTTATTTTTATTTCTTGATAAGCGTCTGATGAATGAAGGAAGGAATGGATGGATTTATATTAATACAGGGTAAAATATCAGACAGAAGTTGATTAGTCAATTAAACATATTTTAATGGGATGGCAAATAATTGTTTAGAAAAATAAAATTGAATGTTTGATTTCATGACATAGAATCTATAAAATCAGAAAAGTTTATAGTTAATTATCTGGATAATGAATTTTCCAAAAATAGGCAATGTTGATAATTCAGGCAAAGCTTACTCCCCCCCCATCTTCATTTTTCTAAAGCACAAATAGTGGTTCAAATGATTTTCAAAAATGATCCAACTTTCCTCTTGCTGTGGCTATGTTCTATATGGTGCAAAGTGAGAAAATAAAGCCTAAACATTTCATCATAGTTTGTCTAGGTTCGTGATCACCTGGATGTAGTCAGGCCTTAAGAGACTCTCGCAGAATTTTCAGAATTCTACTTAATAATACTAGGCTTGCTAATTATTTAGTTAGTAATTTTTTTAACTGCTAAATATTTTCGGAGCCCTTACTAAATGTAATTGCATCAAAAATTAGGAAGAACATAGAAACGTATAAATGTACCTTCCATAATTGTTGCCACCTACAGTATTAACAAAGACAGTAGACACAAAATTAAAAGAAAACAGTAGAGATAAAATGCTTATGATCTTTCAGAGTTGTTGCTAACTGAAAAAACAAAGGAAATACTTAACATTGGCACGTTTAGTGGTAATTAGGACCTGTTCTTATTGCATGCTGGATATTAGTTGTTATGTGCTTACTCTCAGCTCATTTGAATACAAGCAGACATGTCTCCAAAAGGCAGAATAATCTCAGGAATATGTTGCTGTCTCCCGAGCTAGATAGAAGATCTTGAGCTACATGTAGCCTGAACTGGTGTCTGACTGAAGAATGCTTGCAGGTGCCTCCTCCATCAGTCTGGTCCCAGAAGACATCTTGTGGTTTACTACAAGTTTTTAAGAAAGATGCAGCAGTCTGTGGAAAGGTTAACATTTCTGTAGGAGAGAGAAATCTGCCTGACAGATAAACATCCCTCCAGCCTTTCCCAAGCCCTATTTGTAAAGAAAGCTTGATGGAAAGGGAATTCTGTACAACTTCAAGGAGAAACAGTAGAGCAATAGAATCAATAGGAAGCATCCTCCTAATTCCCATCTCAGGAAATCCAGAGATCAATGTGCTCTTATTTCAGAAGGCTGTCATCCAACAGAGTCACAGGGTGACCTGAAATCACCAAAGCCCTAGAGGATGGTACAGGGCAGTGCAAAAAGCTTGAGGCTAGGAATCAAGTGACATGGGTTCTGTTCTCAGTTCTGTCAAGGACTAGCTATGTGACCTCGGGCAAGCCACATAAGCCTGCTTCCTCAGCTATATGACACAGATTGTTTTGTCTGACAAAGCTTTTACAAGAATGGAAAGATATATAATGCGTAAAAGGACCTGTATTATTCCATTCTTACATTGCTAGGAAGAGCCACCTGAGGCTGGGTAATTTGTAAAGAAAAGAGGTTTAACTGGCTCGCAGTTGTGCAGGCTGTAGAGGAAGTATGGTTGGGAAGTCTTAGGAAACTCACAATCACGGTGGAAAGTGAAGGTGAAGTAGTCATAGTCTTCACATAACCAGAGCAGGAGAGGGAAAGAGAGAAGGGGGAAGTGCTGCACACTTTCAAACAACCAGACCTCGTGAGAACTCACTATCATAAGAACAGCAAAAGGGAAGTCTGCCCCTGTGATTCAATAACCTCCCACCAGGCCCCTCTTCCAAAACATGGGGAGTACAGTTGAATGTGAAATTTGAGTGGGGACACAGAGCCAAACCATGTCAGCACTCAACTCAGTGCTTGGCATATGATAAGAGCCAAGCCACAGCCATAGCTAGATGCCTTTCTCAGGCATGAGCAGGCTGCCTGCCTGGAGAATTTCAGGGAGCCTGAGGGCACTTTATCCATTACTCCTCTCATTGCTATGGGACCTCCCCCATATATATATATATAGTTCTCAGCTGATTGCTTCAATGACTTGATAATGGATAAACTGTTTATTCTACCTCTAGTGGAAGAAATAAAACCTGAGACACAGAGTGGCTCAAAGTGGAGCACTAGCATATGACTGCCTGTGCAAGAATCCCTGCCCGACTCCTGCTCAGCTCTATGAACTTTGGGTGCCTTCATTGTTTTAAGCCTCAGTTTCCTTATCTGTAAAACAAAGGGGCTAGAAATATGGGGTAGAACATTTGAGGTGGACTAAGACAGAAAAGGAGAATAATAACTTCCCACTGACTTGGGGCGCTTTCAGTGGCTGGCTGCTCTGCCCAACAGCCACATACTCATGACTTCTAATGGGGACAGAGACCCTAAAGTGCTTGTGGCAATTGCCCTGCAATCCTTCCACATTTCCGTTCTTCCTCCTCTTCGGTCTTTTATTTCTTCCAGATGTGTGGGGTGCTTAGAGTGCCTTTGTGGAAGCACAGAAGCCCACCAGTGAATGTTTCCCCTATCCCAATACAAAACAGGTTTGTCCTGCAGTTCCCAGAGCCAGAAATAAAGTTTCCCTTTAGCTTATTGCCAGTTTACTTGCCTATTTCATAGGCTGAGGTTTCAGGATCTGAATTTGCTATCAGGATTGAAACATCAAAGTAACTTAATTTTTTGTCAACATTTGCTAAAAGGTTGTCATGCTACAAAACATTTTGTACATGTTAGGAAAATGATAATCAAAATAACGGAATTACAAGGGAGGAGTTTCTTTGAGAGATTTAGGTGCAGGGGATTTCCTAACACCTTTTCAACCCCTTTTCCGCCTATCCATAAGCCCTCTTAGGAATAAGGCAAGCCATCATTTATATATATATATATATA
>NW_022437012.1:6653415-6654691 GCF_009761245.1 Sapajus apella | reverse complement strand
GGTCAATTTCTGATATAGAATCTATGCTCTTCATGCAGTGGTTCATGCCTGTGATTCCAGTATTTTGGGAGGCCGGGGTGGGCAGATCACCTGAGGTCAGGAGCTCAAGATCAGCCTGGCCAACAAGGTGAAATCCCATCTCTACTAAAAATACAAAAATTAGCCAAGTATAGTGATGCTCACCTGTAATCCAAGCTACCTGGGAGGCTGAGACAAAGAGAATTGCTTGAACCCAGAGGTGGAGGTTGTAGTGAGCCAAGATCACGTCACTATATTCCAGTCTGGGCGACAGAGCAACAATCCGTCTCAAAAAAAAAAAAAAAAAAAAAGGTAAGAGAAAATAATAGGCATCTGTCAGTTTTACCTGCCAAGGATTCATTTACATTCTTCTGGTGGCAACATTTAAATTTTCCTTTGGGGAACTTCTCCATTGCATGCAGCCCCATTGCTAAGAGCCTCTCATTCTTAAGATAAGAAGTGGAAAGTGACCCAACCTAATTCAATCAGGCTATCTCTTTTCAATATATGTGTTTTCAGCCAAGTGACTCAAAGGTGTAAAATAGCACCAGGCATTCATTCATCACAAAAGCTTAAATGTCCTTCTATTCTTGCTCCCTAGGTATTCAGAGGTATTTCGTTTCTATCCTTCTTATGATCAGGTTGTTGAATAATTCCTCTAATTCTATGGGCCATCCCCTTCATTCTAATAAATTTATTTTTCAGTCTAAGCCAGATGCATTTCAAATGACTGCAACCAAATAACCCAACTAAGTGAAAAATGTAAGAAAAATATAACATATTTTTGAAGGTATGATGCTGGAGGCAGAAACAGACTGTGGATAGGTGATCAGGTTATCTTCCAAAACTTTGATCCTTTTTTAGTTGTTTAAATGTGGGATCCATTTTTTTCATGGGATAGTTTCTGTAGTAAATACTGTACCTGAAATATAGACTTCATGATACCATAGATTAGAGTCATCTTGAATAATGATTATTGTGAAATTTGTTCAGAGTTCAAAATTTAAAAAAAATACTCAGTTCCAAATTAAATAGCTTATTTCCTGTGGAATATGTGGATACCAGGTACTTTATATTTGTGGCATTTATGTCATTAAAATAATTTTACAAAGTAATTTTATTTCATTTTTCTGTTAAAAAGAACTTGAAGCTCAGATAGGGAAGAATGATTGAGCTTACAGAAGGTGTGGATGGAAACCCAGCTGTCCTTCGTTACAAAGCCTGCACTCCTATGTCTGTCTACCAAAGCTACTTACCA
>NW_022437012.1:6431850-6648415 GCF_009761245.1 Sapajus apella | reverse complement strand
TGGTAAGTAGCTTTGGTAGACAGACATAGGAGTGCAGGCTTTGTAACAAAGGACAGCTGGGTTTCCATCCACACCTTCTATAAGCTCAATCATTCTTCCCTATCTGAGTTTCAAGCTCTTTTTAACAGAAAAATGAAATAAAATTACTTTGTAAAATTATTTTAATGACATAAATGCCACAAATGTAAAGTACCTGGTTATCCACATATTCCACAGGAAATAAGCTTTAGTTATTTAGTTTGGAACTAAGTATTTTTTTTAAATTTTGAACTCTGAACAAATTTCAGCCGTGAACCATGCCTGACCAATTTTTGTATTTTTAGTAGAGACAAGGTTTCACCATATTGGCTAGGGTGGTCTTGAACTCCTGACCTTGTGATCTGCCCACCTCAGCCTCCCAAAGTACTGGAATTACAGGTCTGAGCCAGGACACCCAGCCATAATGCCTAAAATATTAATTACTGGACCTTTTACAAATTTGTTGCTGACCCCTAATCAAGAATATCTTAATAATTAAAGTAATATTTGAACTCAAATTAGCTAATATAGCTGCCTTGTTATTCCCCTTGGAGTGTTTTGAAAACAGCTTCAGAGGTTTCAAAGACTTTAACTAGAAGCTTGGGAACTAGCAACCTTCCAAAAGAAAAAGGTGGATGTAGGAGGTACCTGCTTCATACCAGAGTTTACTAGTTTATTGACAAAATGTTGCCACACAAACATATGCAAACGACAAATGTTGTGTATTTAATAACTACGAAACATATTTAATGATAGATTTTGTTTTATTCTTCTAGGAAGAAGAAAAAAAGGAATATATTATCAGATTATTTTAATTCAAGGTCAGAATTTTTAAAATTAAAATTGAACTCTAGTATGCAGGTGAATGCCCAGAGAGCATAAAGAAATACATGGTATCATGGCTGCCCTCTAGAAATTTTTAATTTTCCACAAGCAAATATCTACACATAAAAATAAATGAAAATAATATAAGGCAATACTGACTGTACTGAAGGAGAAGTAATGTGATAATTTCAATCTCTTTCCTTCTTTCCCCCTTTCTATGGAGTTAGGGACAGAGACAAGTGTTTACAGAAACTAAATGTTTTGAACATCTGGACATTTCAAATAAAAATTCAGAGAAGGGGTTTCTCTTTAAATATCACAAGAACTGGCAACAGTGTGTTTGCAGACCTCACACATCAGGAGGCCTCTGGAACTGGCCATGTGAGCCTCTGTTCACATAGTCCCCACTGTCCTTTCTCATCTTAGGCTGAGTCAGTTTTCCTTATTTGTATTTCCCATTGGTCTTTCAAAGCGATTGACTTGGCAATCCTTGCTTTGGAAGCACTACCAACTTCTTACTAATAGCAGCAGAGAAGGGAGCCCCTAATGATGTGCCTTGCTGTTAGTCTCTTGACTACTTTTGTGCCATCTTCCATTGCACTTTCATCTTAACTCTCCTTTTCCTTATTTCTGTCCCGTGTTTTCCACCAGCAGGAAATGGCCAGAAAAGAATTACACAGCTGACCCTCTTTCCTAGTCTTTGTTTCCTTTTATTCCCCTCTCTTTCATCCTATTTCCTCTTGTTTCAATCCTTTACCCAAATGTCTTTTGAAATGCCAATAGAAATAGCCAAAGTGACACTAAGCTCAATAAATGTCTCAGTGGTTCAAAGAGCAATCCTCTTTGGCCTCACCCACTGGGTTCTATTTCTGCTGAGCCAGATACATTTAATTCACTCATTCATTTGCTCTGATCCCGTTAACAGTCTAATTTTTTCTTTCCTTCCTCTGCTTCTAGATCAGAAAAATCAATACATTTTTTAACAATGTGAAAAAATTAAAAATCAGTCAAAGAAATCAGGGAACTAAGTTTCAAATGGGTAAGTGACTTGCTCCTAGCTGTAGAATTCGGTCTTGCATGATCAGTCATCAGGAGATAGAAGGCTGGACTTGATGTCTCTGGAGCCTAGGCTGATTGCAGGGATGTAACACAGTGCTTTGAAGGGTTGAACTGAGAGTGATGCTAGAGAAAGTGTCCAGAGCTGCTTTCTTCCTTTGCATTTGATGAGCAAACCCCAAAGGAGCAGGAAACAGATTGTTGTTTAGAACTCTGAATAAGGAATCAAAGCAAACTGCTCTAGGAGTTTTCCAAAGACAAAATGGAAATGGAAATGTGAATGAGTAATCACAAAGAACAAGATGCTATTATCTTTCTTCAGCTGCCTCATGCCCCCTCTTCACTTAAGCATAAAATAGATAAAAATCAGAAAAACAAAACTTGTCAATATAATATTGTTTTTGAAACTCAGACTGAAATATGAAAGAGACTTCCTAGGCCAGTCGCTGTATATACACACTGATATATACATGTCTATGTGTATACATTCTTAGCGAGAATACTCTCTAAATATCACTTAGTTCTGAATGATGTACTGTGTCATCTTAAAGTCAAGTGAAGGAGTGTTCTCTGTTTCTCTCATTAAGTAACTGATATATAGATAAGAGAGGAATTGAGGGGGAATGATAAGCCTGCCCTTTCCCTTTCCCAGTTCTCCACATTTAGATGTTAGTCACATACACAATATTATTCCTTTAGGAGGCATCTTACCTGACAAGTTTCCTTTAAGAATAATAAACTATTGTCCATCGCTATTAAAAATGGGACTTTGGTCTGTCTTCCTTTTAACAGTCTTTTATTCTTTGTAAGTGTGATAAGTATAAGATCCTTTATTTAAGGGCTGTTGAAAGGATTTTTAGATACAAATACTATGCTTTTGAATATAAATATACCAAAGTCACCTCCAATGTACATTTTCCGTCACTGAGCTGCATTCAACTGTGTTGATATAGAAGCGTTTGTCATTTACAGTCTTAGCAAGCATTAGCATACAGGTGTATGTATGGCATTTTAAAATTATAAAACATATAGAAATACAAAAAATTTATGAGCACAGTTTAATAAATGGTTGTAAGAGGAAAGCCTGTGAAACCATTCCTAAGTCAAAAATTAGAGCTTTTCAGAAAAATATCAAATGCTTCCTGAGTTTGTATGCCATTCCTACGCAGTTTATTCTCTCTTTTCTGGATCATTCTGGTTGTAGATCATGGACTCCCTAGCTCTCTGTGTTTCTAGTATTATTCTTGGTTACTACAGTCCCACTTGATTATTTCATTCAATTGCTGAAATAACTTATTTAAACTTTGTACTTCTATTATACATTTGCTAGGGAACTTTTTTTTCTCATGCAAACAGTAGATCATCTCATTTAGCTAATGCATTCCTTGGAGAATGTACTCTAAACCAGTGCTACTCAAATTACCCTCTATTACTGTCAAGCTGTAAACTGTTGGTTACTGGCCCACCATGAAATTGAGTGTAGAGACTGAGAGTAAGCTCTTAAAATATTTATAGCAATTTGTCAAAGAAATTTTATGACTTGAATCTGGTAATAAAAAAATAGAAACTTGCACATTTTGTCTGTCATTTTTATTTTATTTTTCTAGACATTTATTTTTATTCCATTTTACAGAAGTATATATCCATGAAAAATTGGAAGTAAAACAAAATGAAACAAGCAAAAATCTGTGGGGTTTTTTTCTTTCTTTTTTTTTTTTTTTTTTTTAACCAAAATAGTTTGGGAAGTGGTGCCGTAGGGAGCAGAAACTACTTGGAAACTGCATTTCCCTTAGTGGGCCCTGTGAGATACATGCATCTTGAGCATCCACATTTTTTCACAGAGGACAAAGGGGATTTTCCAATAGAAGCTGGAGATCTTGAAAAAATCTTGTCTTATTTATTTATTTATTTATTTACTTATTTTTGTTCATGCCCTTTGCCCACTTATTAATGGGTTTTTTTTTTCTTGTACAGTTTTCTTGTGAATTTAAGTGCCTTGTAGACTCTAGATATTAGATCTTCGTTAGATGGATAGACTACAGAAATTTTCTCCCATTCTGTAGGTTGTCTGTTCACTCTAATGATAGTTTCTTTTGCTGTGCCAAAGCTCTTTAATTAGATTCTATTTGTCAATTTTTGTTTTTGTTGCAATTGCTTTTGGCAATTTTGTCATGAAATTTTTGCCTGTAAAGATCCACATCTTAATAAATCACATCCAGGGTTAGGATTTCAACATAGGAATGGGTGGGGGAGGGGCACAAATGTTCAGTTCATAGCAGTAGTAAAGGGCCATTACATCATGTCTGTAAATAAGATCCAATGGTCGGTCAGTAGGTAGGTATATTGATAGATACACAGATACACATAGGATAACATGGTAACATGTTATATCTGAGAAATCTGAACGAAGGGCATGTGAGAATATTATTTCAACTTTTTTGTGAGTCTGCAATTATCAAAGTTAAAAAACTCAGAGGGAGGAAGGAAGGGAGAGAGAAAAAGATCTGCACGAAAGCACTTGCCTTGACAATTGGATATTCACAACCTTGAGGGGGAAATGTTGCCATTCTCTCTCAGAAACCTGCCTTAGTCTCCCATGGTACTAACTTTTGATAACTAATGCCCACAATAATTTACATTCCTTTTACTATAATCTTACTTCACCTCCACTATTCTTTTTTTTGAAAGAAAGAAAGAAAGAAAGAAAGAAAGAAAGAAAGAAAGAAAGAAAGAAAGAAAGAAAGAAAGAAAGAAAGAGAGAAAGAGAGAAAAGGGGAGAGAGAACAGGAGTCTTCCTCTATTGCCCAGGCTGGAATGCAATCTAAAAGTAGGTATTAAAAACCTCTTTTATGCCGATAATTGTGCTTAACAGCGGAGACAGGAAGGAATAAGGGAAGAAAATAACAAACACACAGCCAACCAATATTTCATTTAAGTCTGTGAAATGCTATGCAAATGCTGAAGAGTGATTTACTTCCAATTATGTAGTCACTTTCAAAACAGGTGTAAGATGATACTGAGAAAAATGTATGTTCTGTGGTCCTGGGGTGAAGAATTCTATAAATATTCACTGAGTTTACTTGTTCCAGGTCTGAGTTCAAATCATAGATGTCGTTGTTAATTTTCTATCTCATTGATCCGTCAAATATTAACAATGTGGTGTCAAAGTCTCCCGCTATTATTGTGCGGGAGTTCAAGTCTCTTTATAAGTCATTAAGAACTTGTTTTATGTATCTGGGTGTTCCTATATAGGGTGCATATATATTTATGATCATTGACTCCTGTTGTAGCATTGCTCCTTTTACCATTATGTAATGTCCTTTTTTGTTTCTGTTAGTCTTTGTTACTATTAAAGTCTTATTTTGTCAGAGACGAAAGTTACAACACCTGTTTTCTTTTTTTTTTTTTTTTTCTTTTTTTTTTTTTTTTGCTCTCCATTTGATTGGTAAGTCTTCCACCAATGCTTTGTTTTGAGTCTTTGTGTGTCCTTGCTTATGAGATGGATCTGGGTACAGCAAACCAATGGGTTTTGACTTTTTATTCAATTTGCCTGTCTGTGTCTTTCATTGGGGCATTTAATCCATTTAAATTTAGGATTAATATTGATATTTGTGAGTTTAATATTGTCGTTTAATGCTAGCTGGCTATTTTGCCCATTAGTTGATATAGATTCTTCATTATGGAGATACTCTTTACCTTTTGGTAAGTTTTTAGGATGACTGATACTGGTTGTTCCTTTCTGTGTACAGTGCTTCTTTCAGAAGCTCTTGTAAAGCAGGCCTGGGAGTGATGAAATCTCTGAGTACTTGCTTGTTTGAGAAAAATTTTATTTTTCCTTCATTTATGAAGCTTAGTTTGGCTGGATATGAGATTCTTGGTTGAAAATTCTTTCCTTTGAGGTTATTGAATATTGACCACCACTCTCTTCTAGTTTGTAGGGTTTCAGCTGAGAGATCTGCTGTGAGTCTGATAGGCTTTCCTTTATGGATAACCTGACCTTTCTCTCTAGCTGCCCTTAGAATTTTCTCCTTTATTTCAACCCTGGTGAATCTAACGATTGTGTGTCTTGGGGTTGCTCTACTTGAGGAATATCTTTGTGGTGTTCTCTGTATTACCTGAAGTTGAGTGTTTTCCTGCCTTACTAGGTTAGGAACGTTTTCCTGAATAATATCCTGAAGAATATTTTCCAGCTTGGATTCATTCTCTTCATGACATTCAGGTACACCTATCAAACGTAAATTAGGTCTTTTCACATAGTCCCATATTTCTTGGAGATTTTGCTCATTCCTTTTTACTCTTTCTTCTCTAATCTTGTCTTCTTGTTTCATTTCATTAAGTTGGTCTTTGACCTCTGATATCCTTTCTTCTGCTTGATCAATTTGACTGTTAAAACCTGTGCATACTTCGTGGCGTTCTCGTATTGTATTCTTCAGTTCCATTAATTCACTTAAATTTCTGTCTAGATTGTCTATTCTCATTAGGATTTCGTCAAACTTTTTTCAAGGTTCTTAATTTCTTTACATTGGGCTAGAACATTTTCTTTTAACTCACAGAAGTTTCTTATTATCCACCTTCTGAAGCCTAAATCTGTTAATGGAATGCACTTGTTCTCCATCAGGCCTTGTTCCCTTGTTGATGAGGGACTGTGATCCCCTGTAGAGGGAGAGGCATTCTGATTTTGGGTATTCTCAGCCTTTTTAAGCTGGTTTCTTCCCATCATTGTAAATTTATCCACCTGTCGTCTTTGTAATTACCGACTTTCAAATTAGGTCTCTGAGTGGACATCCAATTTGTTGAGTCCCAGCGCTGGAATCTGAGCAACCCACTGTGCTGGCCAAAACAGCGGCGTTAAGCTTCCTGGTGCTTTTCTGTCCGGGAATCTTCAGTCTGGCTTCCTTCTTGAGTCCCTTTTTCAATCAGCTGAATAGGCGACTGCCTTCCCGGAGATCCTAACGTTGACCAAAAGGGGACCCTGTCCCGTTTACTCTGCACCAAGAACCACTGCGTGGGGCGCCGGCAAAACCGCTGCGCTGGCCACAAGAGTCCCGCTGGCGACCCATAGGGCTCCTCCGCTGGGAATCTCCTGGTCCATGAGCAACAAAAATTCATCTGAAAGTGTGACATCCTCTCGTTCTCTGTGCTTTCACTGGGAGCTACAATCCCGAGCTGCTAGTGATCAGCCATCTTGGATCTCTGTCCTGAAACATGTCTTTTTTTATAAAGACTCAGCTTCCAGAGCAGAATGTGTTGCTTTACTGTTTTTACCAGTGCCTTTCTTTCCCAATGACTACCAGTTTTGTGGTATGTACCTCTTATCTTACCCATCAATAGTTAAAAATTACTAGATTTAAAAAAGATATATAAACAAGGACACTTATTCAAGCACTGCTTTTATTATTTTATTTTATTTTAAAACTTTTTGCCCTGTTGTTCAGGCTAGAGTGTAGTGGCACAATCTTGATTCACTTCAACCTCTGCCTCCTGGGCTCAAATGATCCTCCTGCTTGGCCTCACAAAGTGCCCGGATTACAGGCATGAGCCACCATACCCAGCCCAAGCACTGCTTTTAAATATCGAAAACTCATGAATGCCAAAGAGAAAAGGGTTAGTACACTAAATTATGGTGCATAAAATGATGGCACACCTGCAATCATTCAAAATCATGTGGCAAAAGAATCATTATTTGTCCTAGATCCTCTACATAATGCTATGTTAAGGAAATAATTTAGGCTACGAAGGAGCATATTTAGTGTGATAAGTTTTGGTAAAGAAAAAATGTGTGTTCAGATGCAGAGAAACATGGGGATCAAAATGTTCTCAATTATCCTTGAGTGGTATAAATATATGTATTTTCTAAGTTTTTTCCTTGTGCTTTTCTGTGTTTTGTATCGATTTTTTTTTTTACACGTTAAAGTACGTGAAAGAAATAGGAAAGAATAGGCCCACTGTGAAAAAAAAATGCAGAGTCAAGTAATCCAAGGCAAACATGTAATGAAGGTAAATATGTGGAAGGCTGAGTGGAGGACAGAAAACTACTCCATGCAATGGCACTAGAATTTTGGAAGCTGTTAAAAAAAATAGGATAAAAAATTATTCTCATCCCAGATCAGATTAATCAGTATTTTAGAGAGGAGGGGAGCAGGCATCAATATTTTTAACATTTCCTCAAGGATTCCAATGTTCCTCCAGGTTTGAGAGCCATTGGGTAGATGCCAACCAGCCTATTCTACCAAATGAGTCCATGCTGGCTGGCTGGATTTCAGGAATAGAAATTACATTATTCTAAAACAGAAGGCTAACAATAAGAATAACAGGATTCATCTCTCACAAAGCACTTTATCCCCTCAGCATTGGTGGCATAAAACTGAGGATTATTTGTATGTGATTACAAGTTTTGGAGATACCAGTTGAAATAATCTAAACATTCTGAATATTAAAAAACGAGTCTTTAATGAGATGAGGCTATGATCTGGAAGTTGGATGGAGTGATTGCTTTGCGGGTGTACAGAGCTGCATCTAAGTCAACCCTCTTGAAAATGTTAATTAGCACCAAACAAAGAACAATGGAAGATGTCTGCTTTTCTCCTTGGAGACAAAGATAGGGACAAGTCGTTTTGCATGTGCCCAGAATGTGAAAATGGCAAAGAGATTTAAATAACGAATTTTAATAAGTTTCATCCCACTGGGAGAGACACTTCTGATTATCTGTGACCTATACAAATTATCATGATTCTCCCCACTGGCCTACCATAATTTTAATAACTAATCAAACTAAGCTTGAAGGTTCTGCGAAATGCCAGATATATACAAGTGCTTTCCCTAGTTACAAAGCTAGTACTTGCTACCTGACCTTTTTACAATTTCTCCAACTACTTATTCACACCCCAGCCACAGGTTTAAATGCTCAGCGTTGATTTGGTCCTTATTGATCCTAGGCTGCTACCTGTTTGGGCTGAGAAATGACCTTCTGTGGACATCTAGGGAAGTTTGCCTTGCTATGAGAAGAATTTCAAAAGAAGTTTGGCTAGAAATTTAATGCAGATCTGCAAAGGTTGCTAGTGAAGCTACATGTACTGGAATGAGATACAATAAGTCCCTAGTGATGGTCCAGGCCCAGGCAAGTACCTAAGCACAGCAGGTTCACCAATGAGCTGGCAGAAGGTTAATGAGGGCAGAGCATGTAGAAATAGGTGCTTCGGGCTCCTGGGAGATTTCTTTACCTCTCTCCAGGTTTCAATCTATTTCCTTACTCCAGCCTCACTGCAAATTGTAACTTACATGTTGGGAGTTTAAGCTGAAAAACCTCATTAAAATCTTGTTCTCTTCTCCTGCCCCGTGATTTGGCTTTTGCATCCTTGACTCTACACCAGTACTTTTAAAACTTTAATGTGCTTACCAATCACCCAGGGATTTTATTAGTGTAGATTGTGAATAGGTCAGTAGATCTGGCATGGGGCCTAAGATGTGAATTTCTAACAAGCTCCCAGGTGATGCTTCTGCTGTTGTACCAGATCACATCATGTGTAGCCAGGCCCCAGTTGCTACTTGCTAGCCCCAGAATTTATGATGCAGTTGTCTGGGGTGGGGCCTGGAGTTTGCATTTCTACTTAGTTCCCAAATGATGTCAATGGTCAGGGTCTACACACTGAGAACCACGGCCTTAGCCTGCTGCTCCCTACTCATTTGAGCTATCATTACTCAGAAGGCCAGGTAGCTGCCCCCTCCCCTGACATGTGCTGGTTCCTCCTACACTCTTGGCATTTTTTTCAGGGATGTGAGTCGAAAGATAATCATCTTCTCACTCTTCAGGTGTCTGTAAAATAGAAAGAAAAGAAAGCCTGCCAAAGTTGAAGAATGTCTCCCAACCTTTTAAACACTGAAATGATATAGTAATAGAGAAGAAATAACAAAACAAAGCAAAACAAAATCACCCAACTACTCAGATTAGAGGCTGGAATTAAAAACTGATAGACAGCCTGCTCTACATCATCCTAAAATTAACTGCCTGGTGTCAGATTAAGGCTCCTGCCTAGACAGTGTAGTAAAGATATCACCTTGTTACCCACCGCCAAGAGCCCAAGCAGGCAGGACTCATAGTCCTGTTCATAGCAGGGCTTCTCACTGTGCTCACACTTTTGCAGGCATCAGAATGCCCGGGAGGGCTGTTAAAACAACAACTGTTGGCCCAGGGTGGGACCTGAGAACTTGTGTTTCTTAAAAGTTCTGTTACTCATAGGACTGGTGCCCAATCACACTTAGAGAACCACTCAACTTAAATGACCCCCCTGTTTTACTTGCTTCAGTTTTAGACCAATTAAGAAATGGCAGCACTGGAAAGGAGACTAAAATGGTACGTTTGCTGATGAAGCTGAAATGGGAAAATACGGCATAGGCAGAGGCCGTCAATGGATTTCTTAAGGCTGAACCCCAGAATTAGACCCACTCATGGGCAGCACTGGATCCTGTGAGCATCCCTTTATGGGGACCTGCCCATGAAAAATGTAAGACATGGAGAAGCAGAACGGGGACACACGCTCCCCGCAGGCAACTAGCTCCTGATGAGATTGAAGAGAAGAAGGGGCAGAGATAGGCAAGCTCAGTTTCTTCTATCAAACCCATCAATCCGGTAAAACACTGCACACTCCCAAATAATGCAGGAAATGAGGGAATACAGAGAGACCAATGAAGGATGGAATAATAGATGTCCCTATCTTAGAAACAGGAATAGTCAATTACTAGCCCTCCTACCAAAGAAACTAGGCGGACAGACCTGGATGGGTGATCACTTGTTCTGTTCACAATCATTTCTGGTCCTGAGCCAACCACCAGACTTGAAAAGTCCCCAAGCTGGAGTCTTTTATATCATTACCCATTCAAGTTGCAGGCATTGAGAGCACACAACTAGTAGCAATTTCTCTGCCTTTTATGTATAATGACTCGATTGATTTGAATGTCAGGGCATGCCTCTAAGTCTTGAGGGCAAGCAGTCCATTCTATGAGGGAACACAGTTATTTTCCTTTAAGTCAATGATTCTCTTTGACTTTGGCTGCACATTCAAATCACCTGGGAGCGTTAAAAATAGTAGCAAGGCTTCACCTTTTATCAATAAAATTCAAATCTCAAAGGGTGGAGGCTGGCATATGTATTTTTTTAAGAGCTCTTCAGATGATTCTACCATGCAGCCTGGGTCGGGAAAGTCTGTTTGTGGCCAAGGCAGCCTGTTCACTTGTACAGAAATGGCATTTCTAGCATTGATTTTTCTCAGGAATGATTAAGAAGCAATTAACAACAATTAACCAGACTGTGAGTATCCTATGGAAAAGCATCAAACCTGTATGGGATTATGTAAACTGGGATACTGATTTACATGCAAAACAAATGGCCTGGCAAACAAAGTGGCTGCATTTATGTAAATGGTTAACCTTTAGACATGTTTCTAAATCACGTTATTTTGCTCCCCTTCCAAAAAAAGATTATGAAGACAGAACAACTTAATAAAAACATGTATTTTACTATTTGAGTTGAGTAAGGTCATTTTTTTCCATGACTAATAACTAATTGGATATTTTGTTGCTGAGATAGTCAGCTGTTTAAACAAATATAATGGAGAAAGTAGCAGGACCAGGAAGTATATCTATGTTCGTGTCCAGTTTCCATTCATTAACTCATTAGTTCATTCAGTAAATATTTATTGAATTTCCTCCATTGTGTACCTAGCATTAGACTAGAAAGTGGTTACACTGTTTTTGTTGCTGTTGTACAGGGTCTGACCCTGTTACCCAGGCTGAAGTGCAATGGCACAATCATGGCTCACTGCAGACACAACCTCCTGGGCTCAAGTGATACTCCTCTACACCCTCCAGAGTACCTGAGACTAAGGTGTGTGCCACTATATCTGGCAACTATCAGTATTGTTGACTAAAGCAGGTTGGTTTTTGAACTTCTGGTATAGGTACTTATATTCTAATGGAAGAATGATGATAGTAAATGATGAGTTGTGCTAAGTGCAATGAAGAAAGAAAACAGAATAACTGTGTATGTGTTTTGGTGTGCGTGTGGGAAGGTGCTCTACTGTGAAAGAATCTGAAGATCCTCTCCGCTCTTCTGAACCAAGACTGCAGGATAAGGTGGAGCCAATAGTCAGACCTAGAGCGCTGTAAGACAGAAGGTCCAGGCAAAGAAGAATTTAGTTTGTGAGAGGTTCTGAAAGATAAATGTGTTAAACAAGGAGTTGTTACAAACATGCATTCATGATAATTCCTTTTTTACCCAGTTTGTTCTTTTGTATGTCTTTTTTTTTTCTTTTAAGTTCAATTGAAGTCAATATTATTGAGTATTTTCCATGTGTCAGTAGTTAAGATAGTCTGAGACAGTGTAAGAAAGAAATTAAAACAAAACAAAAAAACAACCCTATGGGAGAAAAAATCCTGACCTAAGAGAGGCATATTGTACTTGCTCTAAAAAAGATAAAAAGAAAAAAGAAGAGAAAAAACTTGCAATCTTGAGAAAAAGTATAGAAATATGAAAATGTTAAATATAATATAAGGCAATGTTTTGAACTATAAAGAGAAATTAGTGTGAAGACTAAAGGAGATGATATGTAAAATGCTTGGTGATTGATTAGTAGTTGCTTAATTTAACAATTTTCTAAAAATTGTGGTTCAAACTGGAAGACTGGGAAAGAATGTAGAGTTGTCTCTAAGAGCAACATGGATGCAAGTTATGAAAGTGTGTGCAGTCAGAAAAAGGCAAAGGAAGGTGTCTAGCTTTCCCTGGGGGATCTGCAGCATCAGGCAGAAACTTTTCCGTGAGAAGGACCTCATGGACCTCAGGGAATCGTGGAGATGATCCAAGGATGTTTAGTTGGCAACAGTTGAAGCTGGTGAGGAAGAGCACATTAATTAAAAGAGAAAAAAATGGTTATGCCCAGATAAGAAAACTGGAGAATCACCTCAATTCAGCTTTCCATATGAGTCATCCAACCTGAATGCTTCTAAAAGAATTCAGAATCAAAAGTAATTTCACAGTGGTTCTCAGTTTTGGCTGCACATTAGAGTTACCTAGGCAGCTTCTTAAAGCACTGGGGTCTAAATTCCGCTGCAGACAAATGACACAGTCTCTGTGGGGCAGGGCCCTCAGTCTTCATAAATAGTGCCAATTCAGCATGGCAAGACCACAGTTTCTCCCGTAATCTCTCTCTCTCTCTCTCTCTCTCTCTCTTTTTTTTTTCTGGACTGGGCAAATTTACTCAAAGAACCAATTCAAATATTACCTCTTAAGTGAAACATTTATTTATACTCCTAGAAAAAATTCCTTAGCAAAAGAGTTAAGGAAGCCATGTTGGAGTAGTTTGCACACTGATCTTTATGTGATTATATATCAGATTACACAGTCCTCAAGGGTTTGGTTGCATTAAAATACATAGCACCTAGCCCAATGCCCACAACTTATGAAGTCTTGCATATAGGAAGCGAGGGAGGGAGGGAGGAAGAAAGGAAGGAGGGAAGGAAAGAAAGAGGGGATAAAGGAAGGAGAGGAGGGAGTAAAGGAAGGAAGGAGGAAGGGAGGAAGAAAGAAAAAAAGAAGGGAGGGAGGGGTGGGGAGGGAGAAAGGAAAGAAGAGGGGAGGGGTGGGGAGGGAGAAAGAAAAGAAGAGGGGAGGGGTGGGAGTAAATAAGAACGAGAGATGAAAGGGAGGGAGAAAAAAGGGGAAGGAAGAAGGGTGGGGAAGAGGGAGAAAGAAAGGAAGAAAAGAGGGGAGAGAGAATAGAAGGAAGGATGGAATGGGGGGAGAAAGGAAGAAGGAAGAGAGAAAGGAGGGAAGGAAGTAGGAAAGAAGGAAGGAAGATAAGTAGGGAGAAGGGAGGGAAAAGGAAAGAGGGAGGGACTGAGGGAGAAGGAAGGAGGAAGGAAAGGAAAGGAAAGGAAGGAAGGAAGGAAGGAAGGAAGGAAGGAAGGAAGGAAGGAAGGAAGGAAGGAAGGAAGGAAAAATAATTCATAAATAAGAATGATTAAATTAGTTTGCATACCAGGGTGTGCCCTTGGCAGCTGAAGGTGTTCGGGTACCAGAGACCTAAGAGAAAGGGTACAAAAAGGGAAGAGAGAAGTGCCAGGGAGACTACTGGTATGAGGGCTTCAGCAGCATTTTTAATTTACCATTTGATGTTTTTAGCCTTAGAATACTTTCCTCAAATATATATCATAGAAATTAGTAGCCTTAAGTGTGGTCCTCTGACCAACAGCATCTTGGTATTTGCTGGAAATGCAAATTCTGACAACCTTCCCAGACCTACTGCACCAGCAACTCTGGGGATAGGGCCCAGCATTCTGATTTTGCAAGCCTTTCCATGCGTTTCTGATGTGTCCTCAAGTTCGAGAACCACTGGTATGGATAAAAGGCTGACTTACCTGGGTTGAAACACAGTCAGTAAATAGCTCTTAATCCCTGCTCCCTTTCCATGCAATACACACAAATACAGTCTTGTGGAGTCTCTCTCCTTAGAGTCCCCAAGTCCTCACACAACGAAGTTGAACAAGCTGGTCTTGCAAGTTTGATCCCCTTCTGTGTTATACACAAGTCTCAGTGTTGCCTGACTCCAGAGTTTTCATGGTTGTCCACATGTGTAGTTCAAGAGGAATTATTTCTGTTGATTACTTTTAGATTCAGACTTTGGCTAAGTCACACAACTCCAAGTCTAATCATTGCCAGAACTCTGTGTAATTAAAAAAGAAAAAGTCAGTTAGTGCAGTTTTCAGTTTTTGTATGTGCGGCTCATCCAACTCTGTTCACTTTCTACCAAACAATTCTTCCTTAATATTGTAACCTTCATGACTGGTCCCAAAGCCACCCACACTCTGCAGCACCATTGATATAGCATATGCTGACCAGATCTCCAAGCTGCCATTTCACCAAATCATATTTTAGACAGTTGAAGTCTTTATTTGAGAAGCAGTCTAATCTGAGGGTATTTTCTCTCATCTACTTAAAATTTCATAGCTGTGTTAATTTATCATCCCTTCTCATTGCATAGCTTCTGAGTAAGTTATATAATAATGATGAATGATAAATCAGAGGACCAGGTCTATATTACTAATGACATTTTAATAGTATTAATCTGGGATAGCTTTTAATTGTCCATGCTACAGTCTTTAATGCTAAGAAGATATAGATGTTTCCATTATTCTAACTGTATTTCAAATAAATGTATGGGCTCAAATTTTTCCTCTCTCTGTTTAGAAATGGCTAAATTAGAGATGTCTCTGGATAAAAAATGAATTATTTTACAGCAAAACTTTGATTAATCACACTGAAAAATAGCAGAAATCTCAACTGTATGTCGTCTGCATTTAGTTTGTCAGAAAATAACAAAAAGGGTCAGAAAATAGGCTTCATCGTTAAATTAAAAAACAAAATTTTAAAAACTTTCAAAACTACCCCTTATTCCTTTCATATCTGTAATCTAGTTAAGTGAAAATGGATGGTCAGATAACCTGTGGTCCTTTTAGCTATCAGACAAAAAGTGGTTTATTTTCAAAGGCTTCATTTGCAAGATAAGAAATGGATTAATGCATTTTCCAAGTACTTTCAACAAGACAATTGAGACAAATTGGGTTAATTTTGAAGTTATTGGAAAGACTACTTTCTAAGTATTCCAGTCAATCAAACTTTAATTACAGTAACTACATATATTGATCATACTTAGAAAAAAAAAGGGAGTTACCCCAAAAAGTGAAATTTCCAAGTAATTGATGCTTTCCATATTACGCACCAAAACTTTTGGATATTAACCACTGTGGTTTAGTTAAGCCCTTTGTAGTCTGACTAAACAGAGGACAATGACTGTCTTTAGATATTCCTGATGGCATTTATATCAGTTGGCTTCATTCATATGAGTGCAGAGAATAAAGAAAGAACTGGTCTATAAAGCATTCTTATTTTTCAGACAATGGTACTTAGTATATTTACATTATTCAACATTAAGGAGTTCAAGATGGGTGCTGTAAATCTTTTTTTTTTTTTTTTTTAAAGAAACTCTTTAGTTTTATCTCCTGCTCTCTCTTGGTAGCTACTACTGCATTACTGTTTCAAGCAAGACTTTCTACAGAGTTGTTTGGGTCTGCATCTGAAAGTGGCTCTCTGTCTATCGTACTTCACAACTAGATGGCTGTGGGGACAAGGCAAGTAATTTGGACCAGAAAAGCAGATCACAGAAGATTTATGTGCTTAGGCAGCAGTAGGTCAGATACCAGCAGGATAAGTTGAGATCAAGAGTGCAAAATGAGAGTTCCCAAGAATATGCAATTAGACAGAGCCTGAAAAATTGCCAGGAATTGGTAGGGATGGGCAGTGAATGGGAATGGGTCGGAATAAAATGATGTCAAAGTGCCAGGCCAAATAGCAACTAAGAGATTTCTGGAAATTGAAGCAGTGGACAAATTTGAAAAAAAAAAAACAAAACAAAAAAAAAAAAAAAAAACAGTATTTGGAATCAGATATATGGAAAAGACACAAATAGAGAGGCAATTGATATTTTAGCTTCAATATTCCTTATTTCTAAATCTTGAAGTCAACCACTTCTCATCAGCTGTACCATTACCACTCTAATCTGAGCTCTCATATCTCTTCCCTAAATTCTGATCCTGTAGAAGTCCCTTTAACTGGTCTCCACAGGCAAGGGATGCCATCGCCGGCCCACCCAGATCCTCTTTACCAGGCAGGTATGTCCATCCCCCAGCAGCTGTGAACATTGGCTGCTAATAGTCCCCAGATGCATCCGTCCTCTGAGAACACTCCTCGGCATATAGGAAAATACCTGGGAGAATAGTGCACTCTCCCTTTGGCATACATCCCCAGCCAATGTTTAATTGATAACAGGAATCCGAAGGCTGGCTCCTCATATTGAGATGAGATAAACCTGTGGTACCATGCATGCTCCGGGTATTCCTGTGGGATCAGGTGGAGTGAGACCAGATGTCAGTTAAAGAAGGTCATTGAACTTCTAACCTGGAAGTTTTCTTCAATTCCTTACTGTATGTATGTATGTATGTATGTGTGTGTGTGTGTGTGTGTGTGTGTGTATATATATATATTTAATTTCCTAGGTCCTCTCCCACATGGACAATTGTCTCTCTCTCAAACCTTGCTTCTGGGAAACCTGATATAAGATACACTGTCTTCACATTTGCTGCCCTGCAGCATAATAAGTAAATACAATTATTTAACTTAGGATAATACCATATGATTTGCCAAAATTGTATTTTTAATTTTATTCTAGACAGAAGAAATTTTATGTCATTAAAATGAATGAAATTTGTATTAAAAAGGATAAAGAGCACAACTCAATTTCTGACTTCATAAAGATTCAATATTGTTTCTTACTCACTCTGCTTGGAAATGGTCAAGAAACGCTCTGAAAGTAGAACATTTACAAAATTCTGAGAAAATTAAGATATTTAGAAACAAAAAGAATATTTTTTTTAAAAGTAAAGTAAGGGAAATTAAAAAAACTTTTCTTGGCTACTTCGACTTTACTGGGCACATCACTTACATTAATAGATTCTGATAGCACTTGAGTTTTTTTTGTTTTCTCCATGTTGCAGCTAAAACATTGGGGTTCAGATGACTTAAGAAACTTGCTCAAGGTCATATAACTAGCCAGTTTTAAGTTTGAACCAAGGGATCTGACTCCAAACCCTTTGTGCTTTTCTTTCTGCCAATGTACAATATGCTAATTAACCCTTGAAATAGCAGGAAAAGCAACAAAAAAAAAAAAGATGTGGTACTTTAGTAGTTTAAGTAAGTCCGGGAAATACTATATATTACATCCGTGTTGGGAAATAATTCTCCCTGGATCTCACATGTTTCTATAAAGTCTGAGTCTTGTGATCAAAAGCATTTATAGTCAATTTAAGACCATATAAGGAGGCATTCCATGATGGTAAAGTCACTTTTCTCCCCTCCTTAAAGAGATTCGATGTATTCCTGGGTGCTACAGGTAATATCTCTCTCTGAAGGGGAAGATAGATGGGTCTGCTAGCAGTGCTGTAATAAGATTGGGAATTTCCTAAGCTCAGTGTTCTTAGATGTAACCCAGACCCCTTTGTGCACAGCATCCTTTGGGTCCTCTGCACATCACTGCCGGGGGACTTGAGGAGCAGGGGGAAATCAGTGGAAGCAGGGAGCTCAGGATGCCTCCTGTGACGAAAATAACAAGCTGTCTAAATCCTTTGGAGCTCACTGGCTCCTTACCAGCCAAATCTGTGGAAGTGTGAAAACCACTGCAGACACTTCCCACCATACTACAGCTAAGGAACCACTTTACCATTTGACAGTCCTCCTCCCAGGAATTCGAAACTCCAAGTAAGGACTCTGAGGAGACTCCTGATAAGGAAACGCATTGATTTTTCATTTCACCTTATATAAGTTGTTTTCCTCTCTTACATATTAATAGGGAATGCAGCACCACAGAGACAGAAAGCCAGGCAGCCAAACCAGTTAGGAGTCCGAAATAACACTGCTAGCTGCTACCTTCCCTGTCTCATGTGAAGGTTCATTCTCCCCCTTCTAAGCACGGCCAGAAGAAATTAATGAAGCAGATGCTATGTCTCTGAGTCACTGCTTTTATTTGCTTTTCCTGTATTTACCACCTTCTTAGCTTTAATTTACATGGCTTGGCATATTCTTAAGGATAAATTCATAACAGATTTTCTCCTGTTCAACAGCAGCTCTGGAGGAAGCCTTAAGCATTAGATCAAGAATCCACTTAGATGTCTATGCCTCTTCTACATCTTTTCTTCTGCTTACTCTAATTGCTATGCAGTCCTATCTCACCTCTAAAAGACAGCCTGACTTTCTGCTCCCTCCTGTTGCATTCCTTGTATAATGGTATAAACAACTAAGAAGCTGAAATAATGTGATATGAACTCTCCTAAAAGCCAGTCTGAGAATTCTGCAAGAGGAACTACTAAGTAATAAAAAAGAACTCAGCTGGAAATATACATTGAAAAAATAAATTGGAAGATGCCTTTAAATGCTTTTGAGTAGTCCCATGGAATATAAAAGGAAGCAGAACACAGAAGATGATAAACAAAACTTTCAAGACTGACTCAATAAGTAGCTCTTAAAATAGCTATGAGTTTCCCTCCTAACACCCAACAGGCTGCCAATAACCAGACAGACAAATCGAACAATTAAATGCTATGAGGCAGCATCAGAAAAGTTCTATAACATAACATTCTGAGTGGAGCCTTAACCAATTCCTGAATAAAATGGTGCCAGGCACAAGAGGTTGTTTCTGACCTGGACAAAATAGTGAAAAAACCGTGAAATGTATTCCTTTACTGAGCATCTATGATGTGACTGATAATCTAACGGGTACTGGGAATGCTGAGATGAGAGACACAGACTTTTTTTTAAAATGTAGGGAAGGAAACCGATGAGTAAAATAGTCAATAAAATATGGTCCAGTAAGGTTATGAAACATATATATTTATATGTGTGTCACTGGGAGATTGGAGGAAAAGCATTTCACTCAGATGTGGGGTATTTGAAGTGCTGAGTCCTGAGATGAGAATTTCTAGGTGAGTAGAAATTTTCCAGGTTAAAAAAAAAAATCAGCAAGTAGAGATTCTAGGAGGATGTGGTGTGCTCAAGGGCATCGAGCCATGAAAGGGCTGGTGCTTTGGGAGATACCACAGGCCAGTCTTGCTGGAATGCTGAAAACATGGGAAGACAGATTGTGAAATGACTCTGGAGCTTGAAAAGAGGCAAAATCATGAAAGGCCTTTTGTGTCACACTAAAGGACTTGGATTTCATCCTGAGAGTGAAGAAGAAAACCGCTGACGTGATTTATAGTCAGGTTTCACTCTTTTTCCTCTTATGGCCTTCAGTGGGCGCTAATACCAGTTGGCAGAATGGCCAATTCAAAATTAGTAGATCAAAGTGTGCATTTCTGACAAAATAAATTCAAAATTGGTTAATTTTTTTTTAATATAGTGTGTTACTACATCCTGACTTAGTTTGTTTTTTTCTCCTGGTTTAAATTATGTTTCTAGATGTACAAAGCAAGTCTTTGCATTTTACAAAGATTTTTTTTAAAGGCAAAATGAGAAAACTTCATTGTCCATTTTATATGATATTAAGTTCCAATCAGGAAGAATCTGTTAGCGTTCATAAAGAATCCTTAAAACAAAAGAAAGAACCATGTTTAACCGGAACATTTGTAATGCACATATTCCAGTGGCAATTAGAATGAGGGAGGGAATATCGGCAACAGATCCATGAGAATTTGGCATACATGGTCCCTAGTTTTATTTACACAGACTAATAGATTTTAGCCAAGCTTGAATATAGAAGTCCTGAAATCTCTTTCATTCATCTTCTGTCTTCTAGAGATGACTCTTTCAAGTGATCTCATCATTGTCAGCCTCTCTGATAAGATCCTTGACCCTGGCTGCAGTTTGACTCCAGAGTACTCTCCCCTTTATATTATCTCCACAGACCTGGCTCTTTTGCAGAGAGAATTTTTAAATTTGGGACACTGAAAAGGGCACATCAAATACTGAAAACTGTTTCATGAGGATCAAAAGCTTGCTTGCTTTATACAGCTACTTTTGGTAAATATTGCTTAAATAGTTACTCGGAAGTCTTGAACTGTATTACTAAATGATATTGCAGTGAACATCAAAAAATAGGAGGATAGTTCATTTAATCTGAAAAGCTGCATATTTTTATATTATTTATACTGCAGTAGTTGACATATCTCACTGTTTTTCATTTCCTTGCAACTGCTGGCCTCTTAAATTGCTATTTTTTTTTTATCATGTTTCTATTACATTCAGGCTTCTTTCTTGATGAGTTATTTTGAAAAAAAGAAGAGAGAAAACAGTTTGGATCTCAAATATACTGGTATTAAGATTTATCTATACAATTAAAAAATTTAAAATGTAGGCCTAGAAAGACATTAGAATTGTTTCAGACTTTTTATAGCATCAAATTTCCTCAAGTCTCTACCATTGCTTAAATTTGTCAACCAGCTAATGTGTACGAGATCAGTAAATTAGAGGTACTGGCATTTCTATATGATGAAAACTTCTATTTAATTAATTATATTTATTCCCTTGAAGGCTAACAGTGCATCAAGATTGAAAAAAATTATATGTATATGTATGTATAAAGAAGATACATTTATAATCTTTATTTTCAGTTAGAACACATTGTTGCCCCTTATAAATAACATTTTGACGTATTAAGAAAGAAAACAACAGTTAAATAAACCACCTCTTAGATTGAATGGGAAAGTGTTTCCATCCTATACCTACCAATTTAATCCTTTTGCTTAAATTTGCAATTTATGAATGCAATTTTAGGGAAGGAAAAAACTTCATTTATACTGAGTATGATAAGAATGTGGCAAGGAAAAAATTCTATTTGCTGTGACCTTGAGGGGTTGGGCTTTTGTAACATGCCAAATACTCTGTGTACAGTGTAGTGGTAGAATTCTAGCTTTTGAATGAACGTGGTTTCAAAGGATTGGTCCATATTGGGGCCATCATTTCAATCAGGAATTACCAACTCTGTATATTCAAAAGGTTAGTGGTCTGTAATATGGCACATTTTCATTTTTCTTCTGATTCTTATTTTTTTGGAAGTAGCTTGTTTAATCCATTTTTAACCATACAATAATTATACTGGTATGGAGTTAAAATTATGTGAAGTTGGGTAATGCATACAAAACCTTGATGTTAACCATACAATAGATTCACTCCATTTTCAGATGGGAAATTTTCTGAGCAAAGGCTATCTAAAAATGATTCTGATATATCCCAAAGAGGTTATGAGTTGAGTCACTTATCTACTAATTAATTTATTCACTCTTGTTCATTCATTCATTAAGTGAGTCTTGTGTGAACAATGAAGCACTGCTAAGGCAGAAGCACAACCAATACAAGAGAGATGGAGCCAAGAGCATATGCTTTTGGCGCTGAGGGCAGGCTTCGAAAGACACTCCTACTATGGTCGGAAAATCTTAGGTCAATTATAAGTAACATGCAGTGTGTTTTACTACTTTGCTAATATTTCAAAAGAGAAAGGAAATTTCCAATGGCCTAAAAACACAATAATTAGCTAAAACTTAAAATAATAAATATTAAACAATTTGGAAATTCCAGTTTACTGTGGTGCATTTATTGCCATCAATGCTGAGATTGGGAAACTAACTTGGGAACTTCACTGAAAATATTGGAAATGAAACAGACTCTTACATTTGGTTCAGACCTTCAAAGGCTAGGATAGTTTCATGTCTGTAACAACCTCTGGCTCCAAGCATAGGTAATGAAAAATCCTAACTGGAGGAAATCTTAGTCATTTTTTCCCTCACAGGGTTCGTACAGATTAAATTCAATAAAATGTGAGCTCACAATAAAACTGAAAACAATAAATATAATATGTAAACTGCCATGAGTGAGTATTTGCAGAAAGAACAAACATATTTAGATTAAAGGACTTAATAAATTAAAATTATTATATATAGAATATAAACATATATGTGATAAGTTCAAAGAAATAAAACCTAAAATGCAAAAATGAGCATGGAATAAAAAATATTTAAAATAATTAAACAGATTTGGAAAAGACCTAAATAGAATTCTCAGAAACCATCATCACTGAAACTAAAGATTCTATGAGTTACTATACTCCTATTACATAAGCTAAAATAAAAAATAATAATAATACCAGAAGTTTTGCAGGGATTAAGAGATGCTATATTTCTTAGGCATTTTCTGCTGGGAATTTAAAATGATACAGTCATTCTGGAAAAAGTTCTTCATCTTCTTATAAAATTAAATACGCAATTACCATTTGACCCAGCAATCACATTCTTGGACACCTACGCTAGAGAAATGAAAAATTTGTTCACACAAAACCTGCCTGCCAACATGTACAGTATTTTTACTGGAAACAACTGAAATATCCTTCAGTGGATGAATGGTGTACAGGTTTCGGTGCATTCATACAATGGAATACTACTTAGCAATGAAAAGGAACAAAGTATTGCTATATGCAATAACCTGGATGGATTGCAAGAGCTTTATGCTTAGTAAAAAAGTCAGATTTCAAAATGTTACATATTGTATCATTTCATTTGTGCAACATTCTTGAAAAAATAATGATATAAAAACCTATAGAGAACAAATTAATAGTTTCCAGGGGGCAGAGATGGGGGTAGGATTTGAATATAAGTAGAGTTCTTTTCTTTAGTGAAACAGTTCTGCATCCTGATTGCAGTGGCAGTAACATGAGTGAACACAGGTTGAAACAGCAGCACTACAAACACACACATGCAGACATACACACACACAGACACACACACACAAGAGAGAAAGGGAGAGAGAGAGAAATGGACTCATGTAAAAGTGGTGAAAAGTGTCAGTTATCTGTTTAACAGTATGCAAATGTCAGTTTTCCGGATTCGATATCATGTTACAGTTATGTAAGATGTCACTGTTGAGTGAAACTGGTGAAAGGTTCATGGGACTCTAAGTACTTTTACTACAACTTCCCATGGATCTAAACATACGTCAAAACTAGAAAAAAATGTTTAAGCCAAAATTAACGACAACAACAGCAACAATACATATCTTTGGGAAATATCAAGACCACAGTTAGACAGCCTATGCTCAGGTAGGATAAAGATAGCTAAAAAAAAAAAGTTTTAAACGGAAAGACTGAAAGATAGATTTAAAGGAAATAGTCAAAAATAAGGAAGATATATAATATGAAAGTGGTGTTAAGAGACACGAATGATAGAATAAAAAGGTCTGACATGGACCTAATTGGTGAATGGAGGAGAGGCTAAAATTTTAAAAATAGTGATTTATAGTAAGTTCCAAAATATGATGAAAGATATGAACCCACTGATAGGACTACTAAAAGGACGCCCATGGTGTAGACATGTTGTAGAAAAAGTGTAGAGCACAAAGGAAAGAAAAAAAGGGAAAATAAATATTAAAAGTATTCAGAGAAGAGAGAGATCACCTAAAAAGCAAAATTATTTACACCAATAATTCTTAAAGATGGCTGCACATCATAATTTTCATGAGGTACTTTTAACTATCAAATGCCTCGCTCACCCCAATGAAATCATGGTCTTTGGGAGTAGGCCTAGATATTCTTTTAATACTCATCATGTGATTCCAGTGGTTGAGAACCATTCATTTAGCTTGTGAGCAAGCTTTTCCAGTAAACAGTAAGACTACCAGTGGAATACTATCAAAATTCTCAGAGAGGGCGGGTGTGGTGGTTCACGCCTGTAATCCCAACACTCTGGGAGGCCAAAGTGGGAGGATCCCCTGAGGAGTCTGAAACCAGCCTGGCCAACGTGACAAAATCTGAAACCCCATCTCTACTGAAAATACAAAAATTAGCCAGCCATGGTGGCCGGCTACTTGGGAGGCTGAGGCACAAGAATATCTTGAACCCGGGAGGCAGAGGTTGCTGTGAGTCAAGATTGTACCACTGCACTTCAGCCTGATTGACAGAGAAGAGACTCTGTCTCAAAACAAACAAACAAAAAATTCTCAGAGAAAAAAGAAAATCCAGAATTATATATCAAGCAAAATAAGATTTCTATAAAGACATTTTCTGGTAGACAAAAACTGAGAGATTGTATCACAAAAGATTTGCACCAAAGGAATTTTTAAAGGATATATTCCAAAAGGAGAAAAATGATTCCCGAGAAGTTTGATAGTTAAATGAGAATGGCGAGTAAAGAAATTGGCAAGTATGTAAGTAAATATAATAGGCATTATCCTTAAGAATAAATGATCACAACAACAACAATAATAATCTCTGGGTGAGGTTGAGAAATGAATATATGCTGGATAATATTTCATGTAAGTCAGAAGAGTGGATCAGTGTTACAGTGTTTTAAAGTATTGAAATCATTTGGATTTGAAGTTGGATCTTTTACGTCTCTGAAGTCAGAAGTTAACATATTGACTGACTTTAGACATTAATAAGTTTGCATGCTAAATCCTCAGGATTATCCCCATCTCAGTATTCTCAGACTGCCACAACAAAATACCACAGTCTGGGTGGCTTAAACAACTGAAATTTATTTTCCCACAATTCTAGAGGCTGGAAGTCTGCTATTAGGGCACCAGCATAGCGGGCTTCCACTAAGGACTCTCTTCTTGTCTTGCAGACAGTTGCCTTCTCACTGTGTGCTCACATGATCACTTTGTGCATGTACGGAGAGAGAGCAAGTTCTCTGGTATCTTTTTTTATAAAAACACTAATCCCAAGGGACCAGGACCCTCTTACCCTCATGACTTCATCTAACATTAATTACTTCCCAAGGTCTCCATCTCCAAATACCATCCTGTTGGAGGTTAGGTCTTTAACACAGGAATCTGGGGGGAACACAAGCATTCAGTCCATAACACCCACTAAAATAATAGAAATAAAGAGCAAACATTTGATTTATTCAATTATACTAAAACAGGAAATGCAAAACACTGAAAAAGTACAAAACAAAGTTTTAATTTATCACATAATGTTCCCTGGATTATATAAACTGTCTAGGGAAGGCATATTCTAATAAGCAATTAAATAAATGCATTGCTGGAATGAGTGACAGGCATGACAAATTGAGAAAGCAGTGATACCACCGTGGGATAAAGAGAACAGGGATAGCATCTTGGAAAAGATGCCTTTGGGGTTGGGGCCTGAAGAATGGGTTGAATTTGAGTAAAAGGAGAAGAATGAAGAGGACTATCCAAGCCAGTTATTGGCATCTGATGAGCCTGTATTAGTTTTCTGTCGCTCCCATAACAAATCACCACAAAATTGGCAGCTTAAACAACACACACATATTGACGGCAGAAGCCTGGTATGAGTCTAACTGAGCTAAAGTCAAGCTGTCAGCAGGGCAGTTTTTTTTTTTTTTTCTTTTTTTTTTTTCTTAAAGCTCTATGGGAGGATGTATTTTCTGTTCATTAGGGTTATTAGAGTAATTCAGTTCACTGTAATTGCAGTACTCATGCCCCATTGGATGTAAAGTGAGATCCATTCCCACCTTCTAAAGGCTGTGGCATTAGTTGGCCCCTGACCGCCTTCTTCCAGCAGGACAGCCAGTGGTTGGAGATCTTTTTAATGCACGTTTCTCTGACAGTGCCAGGAAAGTTTCTCTAATTTTAAGGGCTCATGTTATTAGATTGGATCCTCCTGGATAAGTCAGGATACTCTCTTCATCTCAAGGTTCATGCCATTAATCACATCTACAAAGTCCCTTTTGCAATGTCACATTTTCCAGGTATCTGGATGTGTACATCTTTGGAAGCTATTATTCTGCCTACCACAGGGCCGCCTAGCAGAAAGAGAGGGTCAAATTACAGAACATAGGATAATGCAAGTGTTCCTGGGATCTGTCTTAAAGAACTCCAAAATGGACAAGGTCCATTCAATGTTTGATACATTTAATACATTCAATATTTGATACATTCAGTATTTGATAACATACTGAATGTTCCATATTTTGATATTCAGATAAAGTTCACTTTGTCTGAATCAGATTAATGGTAGGGCAGGGGCTATGAGATGATAGTGGAAATCCCATTTCAAATCTTGGATGGAATTATAAGGCATTTTAGAAGTTTGCATTTATTCGTAAGGGCAATGGAGAACCTCATACATATTTTTATGTATCAAGAGGAAGCCTAAATTAAGAGTTGAATAGTAGGGTTATCTCTCTGCTTGCCACTTAGAGAATGAATTGACAGCATAAATCTAGAGGATGGAATTAAGAAATGCAGTTTGAAGGTTTAGAGTAGATTAAATGAATGGATCACCTGAAGAGACCCCGTCGTGTGGCAGATAAAACCCAAGAACCCAAATCAGAACACTTGAGTTGGATTAGTGGCTATTTTGTAGTGTGTGTTGCTTGTTATCTATGGTAGAATTCTCTGAGTGGGTGGTTAACTGTTGACAACTTGTCATCAACTATAGGGGGAGTATTTATACCAGAAAATCTGCAAATGCTCTCCCACTCTTCTCCCAGAGCCAGAAGTCTCAGCAAGCTAGTGGTGATGTAATATTAAAAAAAACAAAAAAACCCTCAAATCATCTATCTTTGATACAGGGAAGTTAGTATCAGTGAGGCTCACTTCAAAGGGTTGTTTTAAGGTTGAAAATGAAAGGTAGCATGCATGAGGAAGGTGTCATGCATGAGGAAGGTGTCATGCATGAGGAAGGTGGCATGCATGAGGAAGGTGGCATGCATGAGGAAGGTGGCATGTATGAGGAAGCAAGGTGGTCAGAAGTTGCTGAACTTCTTTTTGATACTTTTGCAGTCAAAGGATTGTACCTAGTAGGGTCCTATAAACAGAACCTAAGTCAATTTACATGTTTCACAATTTTCAGTAGGTCAGATGTGCTCTCATTAGTAGAGTATGACTCATTTGGATTATTAAAAATAGAAATGTAAATACCTGTGTCAAAGAACATACGTTTCTCATATGCAAATATATACATACACACAAGCATGCATGCATGCACACACACACACACACACACACACGGAGTTAAGGAGACATACAAGCTTCTTTTTATCTCTCAAATTTATACTCAAAGAGATTGGAAAAGGGAGACAGATGAAGATTAGAATGTCAGTGTCATTTTCCTGAACTCATTGGAAAATTGGGTTTCAGCTCTTTGACCAAAGGTATTTGCTCACTCCACCCCGGACACAAGCCAAAACGACTAACTAATCTCAGGCAATGCTAGAAAACCACAGTTATCCCCAACATGAGAAAAACCTAATCCCATGTGCACAACAGGATGGCTTTAAAAGACACCATTTTGTTGTTGTTGTTAGGAAGCTGATTCTAAAAGACAAATAGAAAGAATATAATGCCAAAATACCAATGCACGGCTTCTTCCCCTGAAGTCAGCAGTTGTATGGGAAGCATTCCTCCCTCTCTGGGGAAGAGTGGGCCAGGAGGAGGAATCCGGATTCTGATTCCATGGTTCAGTGCTAGCTAAGGGGACCTCATACTTCTAGAAGGCTCCTAGTAATAGGGAAAAGGGAGGATTTATATGACTGAAGGGAAAAACAGTAACAACAATACTGTGGTACTGTTAATTTATTTTTAGGAATGACATTACTTTTTATATTACTATAGGAATCCATATACATGCAAGTAGTAATACTTCAACTATATGAAAATATGAGAAATGGCGATATTCACACAATGTTGGTAAGAGAGGAAACTGAGCACAACTTTTGCAAAATAAAAATAGCACTGTACTGTAAAACCAAAAATGTGCTTTATCCTTAATTTAGTAATCTCACTAATAGGAGATTAATTTATATTTAATAGCAAATAAACACTAAAGGAGGACATGATATTTGCAAGTTTAAGTAGGGTGGAGGGAGCACATGGACTACAAAATGTAGAAAAATCTTATACATCAAGCATAATTTTGGCCTTGAATAGCAATGCCATTGTTAAGCTCTGAATTTCCTTTATAGCTTGAGTCCTGCTATAGAATTTTTGCTATTGTTCTTTCATCTGTAGGTCACTTCTCTACCAAGAATAATCAGGATTTCCAGGAACTTCTCACATACTCAAAAAATTTGAAACAAGTGTTCTGTCTTGGCCACATCTCCGTGATATCCTTCAGCAAGAAATATGTGGTTATAAAATCAAAAGGGAAAGTATAACTGGAGTGGTGGAAAATGTTTTATTGTCAGATACACTAAAACACTTTGGATATGAATTTATGTTTAATGGATATAAAAGTCTAAACACCCACTATACTGTGATTATAGCCAGTGTCATTCTTCAGAGCTAATTAATTTAGAATATGTTACGCAAAAGTCCTGTGAGCATCAATAACTGAGGAAAATTGAACTCTTGAACTTTTGCCAGAGATATGGCTCTAAGCATTTTATGTGTTAACCAAGAAGAAGCTGACAGCTTGCTACACTCTGAATTCGTCTCAGTTGAGATTTGGGTTGCATGGGACATTAGCCATTAGCTCAACTGCAGGGCTGTTCAGTGTGGTCATATCATACCAGTGCTCAGGAGACAACAGTCACACCTCAGAAATACATCTTTCCTCACCTGAACTGCTCTCACCGCAAAGCCACCTGAACATCCCTCGTTGTTTTACCTATCAGATTTATCATCTGCTTCCTGATTCAGCAACCAGCATCACCTGTTACCTGAGAGAGTCCATCCTTGTAAGAATAAGAAAGTTGACTAAGATAAGTTAGTATGTGGTTGCATTTTTAAAGAACACAATTTTGTGAAGGCAATTGTTTGGATACCAAGAAAAAATAATTATTTTTGAAGGGATCTCTTTCCATTTTTAGTGATAGCACCCATATGTGAATTGAGAAAAGGAGGTTGCATTTTAGTAAGGCGTAAACTCACTTGTTTAACACCACTGAAACTTCTGTGTTGAAGTGGAAAGGGGAGCATGTGATTTTCAATACTTACAACACTTCCAAGAGTAGCATGTTTCCATAGTCACGCATAATCTCAATCTGATTTAAGGCTAATAAAATATTAAAAGTTTCCAGCTCTTAAAAAGTATAGAAGTCCCATGGCCTGGGCATATAGTAATATGTATAAAAGCAAATAGTAAAATCACAAGTAAAAATACTTTTGATTTCCAAGGAAGCAGATTACATCTTGAAACACCCTTTACTCTCAGGCCAGTATGGTACAGTCAATAAGAGGTGTCAAGTAAAATTAACTATTGAAGAAAGTCTTTGTTCTAGAGTCTAAATAATTTCTCCAGACATAACTTTTTTTCCCCGAGTTATTTTATTATAATAGGATTACTCCAATATTCTTTGCTGAGATATAAAATCATCTTTTGGAGCTGAGATACATAAAATTATTTTTTCATAGTATAGAGTTTCAAATATGTGTCTTTATTATTATTATTATTATTGGTGACAGAATCTCACTCTGTTGCCCAGGCTGGGCACAATCTCATTCATTGCAACCTCTGCCTCCCGGGTTCAAGTGATTCTCCTGCTTCAGCCCCCTGAGTAGCTGGTACTACAGGCATGTGTCACCATGCCCGGTTAATTTTTTTTGCATTTTTAGAAGAGACGGGGCCTCACCATGTCGGCCAGGCTGGTCTCAAACCCCTGTCCTCAAGTGATTTGCCCACCTCAGTCTACCAAAATGCTGGGATTACAGGCATGAGCCACCGTGCCCGGCCACCTTATTTTATTTTCTTTAAAAACAAAAACAGAACATATTTGACTTAGGCCCTTATCAAACAGAGAAGGATGCACATACCTAGGCTGGTAAATAATTATGTCATCGTCATTTACGGTATAGAAAGTTTCTCCATAACTATTGTACTTTGAGGATTAATTTTCCATGTCTCATGTGTTTTTCTTAAGATTTCCACCTCATACCTTTTTATTTTTTCAGCTAAAGCAAGCATAAATGTGTTGACTCAATCTCAGATTAGGAGGCAGTTTCAACTGGAGCCTTAGGACAATTTCATGGTGGCTAACCATTAATTGCTTACCTTCATAATTTTTTTAAGGGCATGTTGAGCTAGATACCAAGATTCTGAAACCAAATGGAGCTGACTCAATGAGCTTCCATTTATGTTCCAGCATGCCAGCATTCTCTGGGTTCGAGCAGATACTTAAGTAATGAGATTTGAGCAACATCTTCCCCAAAGTATCATCTTCTTTAACCTCTTATAGTTTATGAAATTTGGGGGATTAAAACCTGGCTTACAGAAGGTAGGTCACTTAATGCTGAAAGCCTTCATTTTCTTATCTATAAAATAAAAATAAAAATCTACTTCATAAGGTCTGGTAATGATTACATTAGAACATCTGGTGGAAGAAGCCAGACAAGTGACTACATGCTGTGTTATGTCTTTTATATGACATTCCTGAAACACCAAAACCTTAGGAATAAATTAGATCCATATTTGCCAGTGACTGGTAGTAGGAACAGGAGACCAATTAAAAAGGGGCACAAGGGAAATTTGGGGAGTGATATACTTTTTGTCTGTCTTGTTATTGTAGCTATACAATGATTTACATTGTCAAACTTGTCATGGACTTTTACTTTATATAAATTATAACTCAACAAACCTGACTTTTTAAATGAACATTTTGTAATGGGTTTCCCACACAATGCAGAATCAATAAACAAGCTCACCTCACAACTTCTCCCAAAGAAGCCAAGCATAACAGGTATTTAAATTAATGTCCTTTATATTGAAAGGTATTATATAAAACCAAAGCAAGCATTTTCCATTTTTAACACATTTCTAAGGCCTTTGCATTTCCGTAAAGAAGGCAGTGATTACTCCTGATGTGATTTTAAAAATCCAAATTTACTAAGGTCCCTTGAAAGTAACCACAAAAAGGCCAAATCTACAATGTACTAAAATCCATATACAATTAATTGTAGAGTGATTCATATAGATACGATCTCTATTTTGTATTGCTTGTTCTTTAAATAGTTATCTGCCAGTGAACAAAAAATTTATATATACTTTCGATGTAACAAATAGATATATCAAAAAGTATATATTTATAGCTTAAAGTATAAATTTTAAATTTTATCAAATATAAAAGTATATTTTTAAATTTGAAGTATACACTTTTAAAATAAAATAAACATTCTATATCTATTATGTAGATATTGAATAGAATAGATATAATAGATATAATAGTATATATTATAATGTATATAATATATATAATAAACATAGATTTAGAATAGAAAGTGAGCACTAGTAACCCAATGGCTTACTAGTGATCACATGTTTATATGTATTATATGTAGGTCATTAAGTGACCTACCCTCTGTAAGCCAGGTTTTAATACCCCAAATTTCGTAAACTGCAAGAGGCTAAAGAAGTATTCATTCAATACATGCACTGTGGGTCATATTCTGTGCCAGGAGAAGAGGAGGCAGGGATGAATAAATAGAATTTCTGTCCTCAAGAAGCTCATACTTTATAGTGATTGAGAGACATGTATGGTAAAATTGACATGCTAATGTGAGTCTGAACAATTTGTAGGCAGGCAAATGCTCTTCATGCACTACATTCCATAACCAACCTATGCACAGAAGTAAGTAGGGCCTTTGGGGCTTGTTTTTTGTTATCATGTTGGTTACAAAACAGCATACTTGGACCTATGACAAAAGAAAAGAGTGATCTTAAGTCAGCTTGCTTATTGGAGAATGAAATAGAATAATGATGTAGGAGATTTGGAGATACTCTGTTGCAGTCAAATAATTTTATTTTATGGAAAACAGATTTATACCTTAACACTATCTAAAAAAAAGTTAGAAAATGTAAGAAACTTTTATGAACTATTTAATATAGTTTCAAAGTTTTAAGCATATCACTATTCAGAAGTTAACTGCAAAACAGAGATTGCCATATTTGTCATAATAATAAATAATGATATATATACTCTGTAGTTACATTGGGATGATCATTAATGGATTGGTAATGAGTGAGCAATAGCAATGGTTGAATAACATTAGTTGGCTAAAGCTTCTCAAGAATTAGAAAAACATGGTCGGAGCCTTATAGAGGTTAAGTGAAGCATGAAATTCAGTTACTTCTTTGACCTAATGCTAGACTTTCAAATTTATCTCTTTACTAATTATAGAATAGACCCTGTTTAAATTCTTCACACCATATATTTTAATTTTCTAAGCAATTCTTTGTGTTAGTTATTATTCTTCACTGTTTAGCGATGAGAAAATTGAAATCCAGATAGATGAAGTGACTTATCCATGATAATGCAACCAATAAGTGGCAGAAATGGAATTTGACCTCAGCCAATCTGGGTTCTAGTCTCCACCCTTGACTCTGTATGATAGAGTGTTACAATAAAAGCATAGGTAGAGGTGCAACTAGAAGGTAGGCATTGTATCTGCAAAATCTTGATTAGTTCTAAGAATATTAATTTAGTCACTACTGTTAACCCAGCTTTATGCACGCTGATAACTAAAGGTCATGAAGTGTCCGAAGAAAGATTTAGTAGTAAGTGCAATATCCCAGGAGAATCTACCTTTAGAGTCCAATTCAATATACTGCTCAAGTTGGTGTCTTCCAATGTAGATGTCTAAAAGCCCTTTTTAGTTCTGAATTTCACTGATTTTAAAAGGAAGTTTCTGTTTACTCTAGCTGGTGGGGGTAGCCTTACATTGCTGACAAGTTGCGAAATATACTAAAGCCATGCACAGCAACTCAAGGGTCATGATTTTTGTCCCACTTCTGGGCATCCCCAAAATCCTTTATTCTTATCAACTTCCTCACAATCTTGCATAATCTGAGCTTAAACTAGGTAGAGTTCACCTGCAGAGAATGTTCTAGCAGGCTGAGGAAGTCTAAAAAGTTTTCATTCTCTAAGCAATGTTAGTATGAACACTTAGTGCTCATTACTTCTAAGTACGTAGCAGCAGTCAGAAAGGTGAGTCAGAAAACACTCACATTCCCAGCAATTAGAATCTCACCACTCTTTGTTCATTGTTTTGAGTTACAGTCAAGAAGTGTCTTATTAATTCAACACAATGCGTATGTGTATCTTGAGGATCTCCAATGAATCATGTACTGTTAAAGACTCTGGCAATACAAACAATAAAAGACACTCCTACATCTCAAGGAACTATCATTTTAGGTGGCAGAGCGAGACATCTAAATAAATATACTTACAATTTTGGTAATACTTTCACAGAAGCACATGGGAAAGACTCAGAAGAAAAGGAGGTTCACTGTGCTTGAATGCATGTGGCAGGAGAGAACAGGAGTCAGCATGGAAGCAGTCAAGAATGTCTTCCCAGAGAAGGTGAAAAACAAAATGAGTTTTGAAGACATGATGTGAAAATACACTGATATTAAATACAGCTATAGATAAAGAGACAAAGCGTTAGAGATAAAATTAGATGCAGCTACGTCTTAGTTGTCATGAGGTTGATCCATTTGAATGAACAATTGGTCAACAGTTAGAGCACAAACAATACTCCATGACCTGAGGCCTACTGAACTTTCTATTCTGACAGCCGTTTCCGGTACACCTTGGATACAGAATGCTACCATGGCATTCCACGCATCTATGCCTTTGAACACACCATCTCCTCTGCTTGAATGACCTTTGCTGCTTACGTAGAAGGAAAAAACAGTTACATTCATACTTAGGTTTCCGGAGCTTCCAAGACCTTGTCAAGGAAAATAGACTCTTAGCTTTTTTATAATAAATGCAATCTCCCTTACCAGGCCATAAGCTCCTTAGGAGTTAGTGCTATATCTGAGTGAACACCGCCAGTGGTGTGATGGATTTGGCTTTTATAGGTTTAAGAGAAATATTGGTAAATGTACAAAAATGTTTGAGCCATTTGTTAAATCTTTGGCAGCTTGAAGGCATCTAAGGTTGGAGCTGACAAATACCACATTTTAAAAAATGATCAGAAAAGTTTGTCAGATAAATTAGAGTAATATTCAGAGTCACATATTCAAGTTGTAATGATAATTATATAAAGTTAGTGCAGATTATAAGAATGATGAGTATTGGAAAAGGGGGTAAGCAGGACACCTCTGAGCAGTGTGAGTTTTGAAAAGGAAATCAAAATTATCAGAGAAGGTAATGATAGCTGAAAAAACTTTCTAAGGATCGGTGTTCTCATAACTTTAAAAAAAGAAGGGATCATAATTACTGCCAAACATAATTTTTCAAAAATAAAAAGCTATATGTGAAAATGTTTTATAGACTATATAACTACATAATATGTATATTACATAGTGTATATAGTTGCACTTATTGGACTAAAAGCAATTAATACAGGCTTCACATATATTAAGACTTTTATTCAGGAGTAAAGGAAACATACTTTCTGAGATGGGTAAATTTTATTGTTTTTTATAACCATATTCTCATTTACTTTTTGAAACTCTGCTTAGAATAATAAGAGTACAGGAAGACCAAAAAGTCACATTCGAACCTCATGATTCTGCACCCTAGGCAACACAGTCTTGTGCCGGAAATGGCCTCTTCTCTTCCTGGTCCAACATTTTTGAACCATCCATCAATTTTGCATCTTACAAATCATCGGAAATACATCACCTTACAAATACATCACCCACAGACATTTCTGAAGAGGGTTTTCAGGCCTCTTTTTTGAGTATTACTTTTGGATATATTATTCCCACTAAATTGTATTTTTTCTAGAAAAAGTTTTGAAAAGTTGGCAACTTTCCCATTTCGATGCTTCATATTATGCCACTCATTACATCCATGACCAGCACAGAAAGAAAGAAGTTTGACCAAATGCAAATGTCTGGGAAGAAGAAGCCATTTCAGAATTGCTGAATGTCTTGTGTGGAAATGCTTTGTGACTGAGCTTGCGAAGTAAATATAAGGTAATATTTAAATCCTCATCTCAAAGCTTCTATTAGTAATAGATATGAAGCCCAAAGCAGTAAATATTTAAATGACTATTTTACATCTCTTAAATGCAGTATCATGTCCTGGCTATCTGGTTATGACATCATTAAACAAATCTTTTGAGCTGCAGAACCAATTTTTATAGTAAGTTCTATGAAGTTACATGCTCAAAGACATCACTGAAGTTAGACTCACATCCATAATTTAATGACAGGTTCTGCTTAAATAATTGTACGGTATTGGTAAAGTATGTACTGTAAGGTCAGTAATCTGAAGATCTGAATTTGAATTTTTCCTCTGTTTTTGATTAGCTAGCTAACATTATTATGGATTTTTAGTTTCAATACCTTTAAAATGGGAATAATAGCAATCACTTAAATATATCCAAGAAAGAGTGAGACAATTAAATAAATTAAATATATTACTAATAAGGACTATAAATTAAATGAGTTATTATAGATAGTAGCATCATCATCATTCATTACCCTAATCATTATCACCTTTAAGCAATATTAAGGGATGACACTTATAAATAGTAGGCTGAGTCTTACTCTCTGAATCAAGAAGATTATTTCAAAATGCAGGTCACTAAAGCATATTATGTATGCAAAACATTTGGTTTATTAAAACTCAAGTGTCATGGCTCATAGCTGAGACCTGCACTTTCATATAAATGTGATTTGATCATATATATCATATTCAAAAACATCTATTAAGCCATATAACATTAGCCACAGTGGCTAATTTCTATGATAGCTCCACATTTTGATTACTTACCAAAATAAATGTTTATTTCTCATTTATGTTATAATGAACAAGTTTTCTTGGGTGGAAGGTTGTCTCTTCTTCATGCAATTATTTAGGGTTCCAGGCTTTATCCATATAATGGCTTTGTTAAAGTCTGGAGTCTTGGAGTGTTCCACTGACTCCCTTAATCTGACTGGCAGATAAAATAGAAAAGAAATCATGGAAGCCTGCACAGTAGAGTACATGAACCAGGCCTGGAAGTAGAATATACCACTTTCATGAAAAATTCTACTGGTTTAAAATCGGTCACATGACTGCACCTAATTCCAAAGGAGGTCGGAAAATGTAGTCCACCTATATGCTCTGGTGAAAGATAAAATAGATTTGATGAGTTTTGCCATCCTCTGCAATAGGGTTCTAGCATATTAAAATAAATTATGAATTTAATTGATCGAAAGACAAGGCACAATTTAATGGTGTAACAATCTCATATTAGTTACAAAAAATAAGGTATAATCTATTCTTCCATTTATTGTTACTGTAAAAATTAGTAGCACCCTAGTGCTATCTTGAGAATTCATGGTCCTAAACATTACATGCCTGGGTTCTATTTTTGTTTCAATGAGTTGGTACCTCTGGGGCATGAGTCATCCAGTGTTGCAGAAGACAGAGTTCCTCTCCTGCAATCAGGCCTTCTAATCAGTGTGTACCCCTGTGAAACTTCCAGACTACACAAAATAACCTGGCTTTCTCTCCTAGATGTGGATGTGGAGACTAAATGCTCTTCATCTGAATGAAGAAGGTTGTGTTTCATAAAGATTAAGCTAACTATGAGAAAAAAACAGGCAACCAGACTCTTCTGAGATTTTCTATCTGAATGTAGACAGGAATATAAACGTAGGTATATGTTTATTCAGTATGGCTTTTATTAATAACAGAACAAAAGCCAGCTCCCTGAGAGCTACCCAAGTCCTAAACCACTTCTGATCAATATTATCTCATATCTAGGGAAGGAGAGGACTCCTGATTTTTCAGGGGAGCTATTCCCTTCATATCTCATAAAATGTAATGATTGACTTCTTACATTCAAACTGCTAATTCTGACATGGTCTAAACTGATATCAGTTTACTGTTAGGCCTTTTTCATATATCAGCATAACTTGATCTTTCATCCCATTTGATTGCATGGCCTGTTCATAACCAGCCCTGACCTATGATAACCCTCCCTTATAATATTCTGAGTTAGGGATATAATATTCTGAGTTAGGGATGCCCAGCTCTGCACTAAAATAATCAGACAGACCCAGAAATGCTACTAGTACTGCTATTTCATCAGGTGGGATTTAGTTATTCATGCTTCTGTGATTATGTTTATCAAAAATTCTAAAAACATTTTCTCATGAGGATAATATAAGAAAGGAGGGGAGGAAAAGAGGGATGATTGATTTCCCTGCCTTACTCACAGGATCAAATATGATAATGCAGACAAAACCGTTGTGATGCTATGGAGTATTGTTTTCATCTAACTCATTTAACTCCATCAACTATTAGGATAGCTTGGTTTTAAGAAAACAAGCAATTGACAAATTATCATACTTATTTTTCTCATGAATTATCTTTCATGTATGATCTTTATATTCCTTGGAAAATCTAAAAGACATAATTAGTCAAAGTAAGCACCAAACTAAGTTCCAATCTAATTTCAGAAGTTTGAATCATTATTTTGATTCCTTACGGTATTGGAAGGGCTTTAAGTTCAAGATAGCTACAAGCAACATATTTATATATTAGAACAAGAGTTACTTGTTTGTTATCACTAAATGCCATTTGAATTTCACAATAACTATAGCTACAATAACACACTATTAAATTACAACTGCATTTATTTAAATATGACATTCCTAAAAAATATTTGGTATTTAAAGGGCATTATTATAATTATCAGAAATAAATTTTGTTAAATTGCATTTAAGATATCTTAAATGTGTATCTAATTGGTTGATTTATTGACTTGTGTAGAATATTTTAAATTAGTAGGCTGTCTAGTTAAATTAATGAATTTTTATATTTAGTTATCATGAATGAAAATTTTGTGCATGTTGAGAATGGATATGAGACAATCTTTAAGTCAAGAGCATTACAATCTTATTGGGAAGATCATTCCATTGAGCATCCTTTGTCAGTTACTGTGAACAGAATGGTGAATGGGACATTTAATTTGCATGTACTTGTCATATCTTTCCTACTAGGTTACAAGTTTCAAGTTTCAGAAATGAGAAATGTGTTTAACATCTCTGTCTCTCTCTCTTTTGTACAACTTTTAATTCTCACAAAGTCCTATATGATTGTAGTTATCAAAAATAGTTGGGTAAGATAAATAAATGAATGAATCCATACAAAATAACATTTGCAGAGAGGATGTAATGGTACCTAGGATGTACTAGTACCTCCCTCTACTTCCCCTTCCCTCCTCCCCCTCCTCCACTTCCTCCCGCTTCTTCCCCCTGAATCTAGGGCCTTTAATAGGAAGGCCATGGGCTGCCGGCGGCCTCAGTGCTCTTGAGTAAGCACTCCTAGGAACTTCATTTAACCAATTAAATCTCTCCACACATAGAGTTCAGAGGCAAAATGTTCTGGTTTTCTAAATCCTTGTGATCACACCCCTGTGTCAGTTTACCTTAAAAAAAAAAAAGTTGGAAAAGCTCATAGTGGCTAGTTGCTTTTAGCTGTGAATCTCCAAATACTTGAACATTTCAGAATGAATCCAAACACTGTTTAAAATATCAGCAGGTGATTATCCATGGACTGTGGGATTCATGGATTAATATTCATTTATGTGTTTATTTATTTATTATTCTTTGCTGAGGGGCACAGATAGATACATTATTTGTGACACATGGTGTAGGCATCTGGAAAGATTCATGGATAGCAATATCATAGCAAACAATACAGAAGTCCACATTGTTTTCCATCAAGAGTTATGCTGAAACTAGCAGAGCTTGAAAAGCTATAAAAAGCCCCCTGTAGAGAACCCCTTCACCCTAACAGCCTATATATGTAGGAAAAGGGAAGCAGGGCATCTCTAAGTGAGTATATAATAGTGGGAGCTTCTTGAGAAAGACAATGATCTTTTTCAAAAGGACCAAGCCCAGCCTCTGGTATGTGCCTGTTCTTCCAATGAGTTCTCTCAGGTCTGCAGAGCCAGCTGCTTGCTCAGTTACTGAAAAGGACAGGAAGGAGTGTCCAGGGCCATCCGTATTTGTCTCTCCTCACCTGCATCCTCTAAATTTCCCGCAATCATCATGTTCTTAATGAAAACATATCTATTTTTTGTTTTACAAGGTAAATTTTGTATAATGCTTTTTATTCTTTAAATCTGTTACACAAATACATCATTGCACTTTAGCTTTAGAATAACTGAAAGTGGCCAACCCTGAGTATTATCCTGACTAACAACGGAAGAAATTAAAGAATTGTGAGATGCCATGGCTCTCCAAAGTCACTCGTCTTCAAAGTCAGCTCTTGAAACTGAGCCCGAACCTACTCAATTACAGTTGTGCATGTGTGTGCATGTGTGTTGCACATTTTCAACGGAGTCTTCATACTAATCATGAGAATGGATAGTCTTCTATTTTTCTTTTAATTTTTCATATAAGGAGAGACAGAGATTAAGATAGCATAAACAAATTGCTGAATGAAGGGCACACAGTTAAGTGACAGTCTTACCTCCAATGAAATCTGTGGAATATATCCATATATGTACTTAACTTTGCAACAATTTACTTGATTTACATTTGGCTTCTTTACAAAATATCAAGTAGAGTAAGAAAGAGAAAATTCCATAGAATTAGAATATTCTAATTCCAATTTGTATAAACTATAATGGGTTTATAGCATCTGAAGGCACTCATTTGAGCAGGGGAGAGTTACATTGATCAATATTGACCTACTTCTGAGAAGACATGAAAATTAAAGAGTCAACTGAATGTTGTTCTTTTCAAGACCAGTTTAACTCCTCTTTTCATTTTATAGTCACATTTACAAATTCACAGCATTCAAAGCCATGATAAACAGATTATGCAAAAGTAAGTAAGTGGATAGTGACTAGAGTTGCATTTTATGTTAACTGCATCCTTAAAATAAACATTAACATATCCCAGCTTTTCTTGAGAATAATTTCAGTGATTTCAAATTAGCTTATTTCGGTAATTTCACACAATGCAACCCACAGAGTGCAGTGAAAAGAACAGTGAGGACACCAGACCTCAGCTTAAAAACACTCCTCAGCTTTTCGTTCACAAAAAGAGGAGATAATGTGGTTCTTACCTGTAATTTCTACCATTCAGTGCCTATGTAATAATAAAATGAGAAAGAATTGATAGAATATGCTAATCCAAAAACATAAACCATTATCTTTACAAGGAAAATTAAAATACAGATTAGAAACTAAAAGAATCTCTGAACATAATCATTAAAATTAAAAGCTAATTTAACAAGGATTTAAAGAAATGTAACAATATAGTATAAAAGCTAAATTAAAGTATCTAAAAGTAAACAAGTGTTGAAAAGATCTGTAATTCAGTTATTGGAAATATAAAACCGCATCAAAGCAAAAATAGTGTAAATAGTTAATTGAAAAAGGAAAGGTGCTTAAAGAAATGTAACCTTTAAAACCAATGATAAATAAAATGACAACAAATATGGATCACTATTAAAATACAAAAAAAATCATAGTTGAAATTTGAAGGTAACTATTTTCTGTACTTTCTGTCTCTTCAACACATATTCACCCTCTATAGGGTCAGGGACAGAACAGGTGTGACAAGAGTGAGTTAAAACAACTTGCCTGCTCTCTTATAGTTCATCGAGACAGGAAACAGTTATTAAATAACTAAACACATAAACATAAAATATTTGCATTTGACATTTCTTTTGTGCCACTTAAAATCTTTCCCTTCTGCCTGGCGTGGTGGTCCAGGTCTGTAATTCCTGCACTTTGAGAGGCCAAGAAGGGCAGATCATTTGAGCCCAGGTGTTCCAGACCATGGCAAAAACCCGTCTCTAAAGAAAATACACAAATTAGCTGGGTATGGTGGCGCATATCTGTAATCCCAGCTACTTGGAGGGCTGTGGTGGGAAGACTACTTGAGCCCAGGAGGTCTAGGCTGCAGTGAGCTGTGTTTGTGTCACTGCACTCCAGTCTGGGTGAAAGAATGAGACCCACCCCTCCTCCCGCCCCATATATATATAGTCCCCATTATGATTGGTTGTTCCTAGACAGAGCCTCCTTTTGTTCTCTGTGAATCCTCCAATGACAAATTTCTGCCTCCTCCCTTGGGGTTTCTTTAAGGCTATGGCAAGTGATACCAGAAAAACCTGACCTGCCCTTGTAGCAGCAAAGCCAGAAGTACACAGGAGTTAATGCCTGTAGGGCCATCCTTGAGCAGTGGGGGTTGGGACCTGATGTGAAAAATCTGAAATGTATTATATGTGGGTTCATGGAAGTCTCGTTGGGATCAAGAACCTACCATAGTGTTGACTAACCTGATAATAAAACATTATTTTGGCTTTCTTCCCATTCATTTTTGACACCCTCAACTATCACTCACTTTACAGATAAAGTTCAGAGTTCAAACAAGTTATATAAGTTATTCACGTTCACCCTATTTATAAGAAACAACAGCATCTGCCCTCGATGCCTTTGTTTAGAGCTTAAGGCACTTAAAAATATTTTCTTCTTTTACCTCTTCGAAAAAAGGTAGGTTTGACTTCAAGACATGCATGCCCTCTCCGATGTGAAGATATCACTGGAGACTGCCTATGACATAAAACCTTCTCATATATGTTCCTATAAAAGATATTATTCCAGAGAGCACATGGTTGATCCAAATGGGCTAATCCCTAGTGCTGGAATTCTAGGCTTCTTCATTCTTGAAATTGGTCAAGTCTTTTCCCTCCAAAATCTATAACCGTAATATTCAGTTTGTCACTCAGGGAACTACACACAGGCACCTACAACAGTTCCCTGCTTTGGGTTAGTTTCAAGTACATCAATAGAACAACTTATAGAACTGTCATATTTTAGGGAAAATTGCAGAAAGCAGTGTTTCCAGTCATTTGCTAACTGAGCTAGAAATTATAATGGCATGCCAAATTAGGCTGAGCTGTAAAAGGAAGATGTTCACATTACTCTTCTCTGCCCTCGCAATATCCATAAGACACTGAGAGACTGCATTTCTTTTTCTTAACTAAACTTTTTTCAAGTCTTCCTTATTCTGAGTGTTGTATTTTTGCTCCATTTATCTTGCCTTGCATCCAGTCACCTTGCAGCTATGATAACTTGTTGGCTCTCTAGGGAAAGTGGGTTGGAGTCCTTTCTGGTCACTGGATGGTTGAAGGATGTGCACAGCTGAACTGTTTACCCACACCTAATCCCTCCTCCTGTTCTATTTTTGAGAACTGTGTGTTTCATAACGTTAATAAAAATAGAGATCACACTGTTTATTTGGCAAAGGCGATGAGAATAGGGCATGCTTTGCTGGATTTTTTTTTTTTCCTGAAGTTTTCCTTCTCACACTGCTGCCAGGTCTGAGGTTAGAAGTGGCTGTTTCTATCTCTTACTGTGTTAGGTATCCCTCTGCCTGCTGTTACAGAAGCTGCTTCTGGCAGCTCTGCCTGTGACCAATTCAGCTGTCTCCTGCTGGGAGGCTGACACCTAACTGGACCCTTTGTTTTCCAGAGTGGAGAAAACCTTGTTTATGCAGACAAGGGGATAGTATCCTGATAATGTAAAGTTAGATACTGTCTTTGGGCCACGTGAAGTGCGTAGATACAAACAGTGAACAGTTCCTTAAGTTAGGAAATCTAAAACACAGGCCCCAAATAAGAATCATTTGTGTCCCCAAGTCTCAGCTCTTATGCTCAGAAGTTTCACTGAAGATTTACTGGAGAGGCAATTTATGGGGCCTGGGAGTTGAACAATTAGTATAATGTAGCCCACCCTTGAGGCATTATAGTCTTAAGGGGGAGCTGAAGACTTTGTACGCTGGATTTTAAATTCAGAATTTATTTTACTTTATTAATTAGGTTTGGAATCTAGTTATTCCATGTTAACCTGTAAACATTGCCTTAAACTACAAAGAGGTTAAATAAACCACTAAGAGGAAAAATCTAAATTCTGTATTCTGGTAGCAATGAAAACGTGGAAGAAGGTGATTACATTTTCTTTTTCTCAACTCCAGAACAATAAGCAAGGTTTAAAAATGGTTTGTTTCAGCACACACAACCCCACTTTCGTTTTCACCTATCTCTGGCCTTCTGATTAAGCTAAATTATTCTATAGTGTGAATGATTGATAGAAATTTTGTCCTCCTGGAAACATCAGTGTTCTAAATATAAGTCTTCCTTTAGCTGTTTACCTCAGCAGTTTGTGTTTGGTGCAACTTATTTCTTTAGAAGGACACATATTCTCAAGGACTTCTAAAAATATATCTTTGCACCCTCCAGGGTAGGAGAATAATGGATGGAGAAACATTGCTCTGCTTCAGTGATTTTCAAGAAGCAAGAGAAGGGTGTCTGCCCAGATGGTGAGACATTTTGAAACTGAGCCATGGTGTATTTTGAAAAGAATTAACAGCAATATTGAGGTATAACATCATGTTTAGAGAATGAAACACAGACATGCACAAATCTACAATCCAGATTCTCTGAAGTGAAATTTTACTTTAAAAAGTCATTGTGAATATGTGAAAAATACAGTAATTCTCAAGTAAATGTCTCATTAGGACCTCATTCCAGAACCTTCAGGTGTTTTAATTGTATTAAAAGTAATACAAACCAGTATTTAGCACTGATCTGGTTACTGGTAATTTAGTTCATACCAAAGTGAAATAAAGCAAATAAGCAAAACAACCAAAGTAGTGTGGTGTTTTTGGTCGAGAAAGTCACCTGGCCCAGCTCTGGCTGGAATTCTGGAAAAGTGGGATCCATGGGCTCTCCATCATTTTATGGCTGCTGCCCTCAACCATTCTAATCACACAACTGGAACAATCTAGACCAATCCAATACTTATTCCACAGCATATTGAGCATCTCTGTGCCAGGTACTATTCTAGGAACCGGGGATACATCCTACTCTCTCTCACGGGGTTTACATTTGAATGACGGGAGACAGACAGGAAGGAATGTCAGATGCTGAAACACATTGGGAAGCAAACTTAAGAAACAGTCATGTCATAGAAAATGACTGGGGTAGGTTAAGGGATTATTTTGTTTGGCTGGTGGTTGGAGAACTCTGAAGAGGTAGCACATGAGCCCAGGTTAAATGACAAGTTTCTAGCCTTGCAAGCATCAGGAGAAAGAGTATTTCTGGCAGAGTGAACATGAAGTGCAAAAACATGGGGGCAGGACTGAGTTTAGTCTGTTTTACAAACAGAAAGAAAGCCAGTGTGAACCATGGAGAGTGACCCTGGAGAGACAGGCAAAACGTGGAAGCCATAGTGCTTCCCAATCCCTGGTAGGGAATCTCGTTTTTCTTCCAAATGCATTGGAAGGCCCAGGATAGTTCGAAGAGGGAAGTAAGAACAGTTTACCATTTTAAAGTATACCTTTTATAATACGTCATGTGCTTATAAATCAATGACTGTTTGAATGTTATTTGTATTCATTGGGAGAACACATGGCTAAAGAACAGACGTATCTTGCTGCTCTCTAAAGCAATGAAGCTAGTGGAAAACTCAGCTTTGCTGTTCAGCACACTGTCACCATGCCACATTTTACATGTTTGAGCCACTTTATGCATGTGCCTCTAACACTTCTGAGACCAGAAACTCTTTTCTACCTACTTAGCATGCTCATCACAATTTATCTGAAGTGTCTGTGGGCTACCCGCTTTGCTGTGATCTTCTTTTAGAGTATTTTAATGGATTTTAGAGGAGTGTTAAATCTCTGCTTTGTAAAGCCTAATTCCTATCCTCAAATTATCTAAATTCATTACCTTCTTGCTATAATAGTTTAATTGAGTATAGGATATAAAGCTAATTTATTTCACATTTTTGCTTTTAATAGTTTTCACTTTTCTTATTGAAAATGTAATTACTGGATTCCAATACAGTAACTGGAAATGACTTTTCTAATAACACATATTATCATGTCATCATCAGAAGAAAATTCTTTGAAGTACCCTCAAGAAGGAAAGCCTTCCATAGGTGTTTTCTATGTTCATATATACATATACGAGTGCATTTTAATGGTGTACTGATATTCTATTATTTGCATGTACTATAATCAAATTGAATTATATAAAAATGACTTTTTAGATACCAGATAATCATGTACATTTTAGTTCAATATGGTTCAATCTAATGTAACAATTTTCCTATATTTTTATATTTTGTTTTTAATTTTTAATATCAAGAAATGCCACTTATATTCATCCAGTGTTTATCTAAATATATGTGTATAAACTATACTTGCACACTAGCCTAGTAATTTCTTTATAATAAATACTCAGTAGTTGAATTATTGTACATGGAAAAGAACATATTTATAATACATATATTTATAATACATATACATTTATAATACGTATATATTTCCAAGCTTCTCTTAAACTTCATTATACAACAGTATTATGAATAATAATACTGGATATTATTGTTTTACTTTTGGCCAATCTTTTAGGTTGAGAAAAAACAGCTTACTTTTGTGTGTATTTCCTTGACTTACAAATTAAAGCAATTTAGCATTTTTTATAATATTTTCCCATCACACCTGTCTGTTCAATCTTTTTTTCACAGCATCCTTTCACATGATGCCATTAATTCAAGTACTTTGTTTCACAAGCAAGGCATTTTTAGGCAGGGTCATTCACAGGGATAAGAAAGTGGATGAAGAAGGTTTCATGGGACAGTAAGACAAACTCCAAGTGCTAAAAGTGTTCACCATTATATCTCTGGAAAATTAGCTTGCAGTTTGAGGTTCACGAAAAATCGGCCAGCCCACAGGATGAACTTCACCAGGCTCTTGTCTAAATGCCCATCAGCGACATTCTGGAAAAAGACTGTTTATACTGTTTTAAGACGTTAAGACATCTGGGTTAAGAGCCATCGTATACAGATACTTGGGAATAGTTTTTCTGAAAAACCTGAAAGCATTTACAATCTTTATACAAAAGCAAAAACTTAAAACTATGTACTCTCTTACCAGAGTAACAGAGGAATATGTTTTATGCCTGATTAGAGCTCTACAAAATTAAATACAGAAGAAAGATATAGAAAAATAAGAAGAATTGTATCCCGAGCAATATGAGAAAACACGGTCATGTTGGGATTTAGTCCCATGAACCCATTCACAGATGGGGCTGTCGGACCCTCTCTCATAGCCAAGATCAGCAATGGAGAGTAAATGATCAGTTCTAGAACTGTTGAGGACTTCACTTCTCAAAGTGCGGTTTCTGAAACAGCAGCATGGCTTCAAGATACACCCTTGGCCTGCTGATTCAGAATCTGCATTTTAACAAGACCCCCAGGGATTCATAGGCACCTTAGAGTGTGAGGAGTCCTGATTTAGGAGACACAATTTGCAGAGCCTAATGGTAGGTGAGGTATGGTAAGGGAGACATTAGAAAAGGAAATCCCCAGGTTTCAGCCTTCTGATAAATAAATACATTGATTAATAATAACTGGTACATGAGATGTTAAACAATGGCCCAAGGCAGTGTGATGTACAACACATGAGTGTGCAGTCCCAATTCCTTGTGATGCAGAGCACCAGAGAAGAATAAATGCTAGTGAGTTGGATTAGTTTGTTGTTGATCCATTCAGAAATGTTTAAATAATGTTCTTGACATTATGAAATGAAACAATGCCTCTCAAATGCTTGCAATGTTGTTTAGCACATGATGTGCAGACAACCAACTTTAGCTAGTATTATGGCTGTTATTATTGTCATCATCTTTGTCCTTTGTCAAGTAATTGGACTATTAAAGGGAACAGTATATATTAGAGAAGAATATTGTGCTGATGAGGGTGAGGTATAATTATATAAGGCCACCTTAATTACTGAAAAAAAAAAAAGGAAGAGAAAAAGTTGTCACTTTAAAAAGCTCAGCAACAGAATATCCCGCATCAGCACTTGGTGGATATACTTGCAATTAAAGCCATGGTGTGGAATTCCTGATTACTCAGCTTTTGCAAACTGAAAGAATAATAAATAGCACAAAAAAGAAAATGGTTACTTCTTCTAAGATGTATAGAAACAAACATCTAATTTTCAAGTTGTGCTTGTTTAATTAGGTAATTTACTATAACATATATTTATCTGACAAGAGTACAGATAAGATGAGGCTCTTTTTCCCTTTATATCATGTTATGAGTATTAATTTATGCTGCACAAAGGACTTCCTGATTCTCACATAATGACGTTGGTGATTGAAATGTGCAGGCAAAAGACGTAAATGTGATGATAGAATATAAGAAACAAAAAGGAGGGGAGAAAATATATATTTAAGAAGAATGAAGTGTAACACTAAGACATAAAACCACTATTCTTGTATAATTTAGTAGCCAATTCCATATTCTGGGAGCAAAGAAATAAAATTAAATGTTAGGTCATATCAAACAGCAAAGATGGTTTGTACGTGTGACTTACCCTCTCCGGGACTTGTTTTCTCCATTTCTGAGTAGAAAAGCCAGGGTCAGAGACAAATTACCTGAGAAACAGTGGAGAAGTTTTTTGTCATATTTTGTTTCAGGCATATGCTTTGGAGTCAGGGCAACTTTCATCTGCTTCGCCCACTGAACTAGCACTGTAGACTTGATCAAATTAACTTATTTGCATACTAATAAACAAATGAATGCTAGAATGAGTAGAGGAAATAGTGCTTTGATTAATTTCTAGAAATCTGCCTGTGTCACTCAAGAGCTGCTGGGCGTGGAAAATAGGGGAAGTAAGTACAGTGTTGAGTTTTCCCAATGTGTCACTCTTCTGAAGCTCTGTTTTTCACTGTTTGCTTGGGCTTTCAAGTAAATTTGTTTGAAAATAAGTTTTCTGTTGGAAAAAAAAAAATCTTTTGTAAGAAGTCTTCAACCTTCTTAGACATGATTGCCATCTGCCTTTATTAAGGAGAGGTAGATGACTGTAGATTGCTAAAAGAAACTGTGGCTTGTGTTAATGACTCATGGACATAGTTAATGGAATAAAAGGGACAGTGAGTAAGTGGAAGAAAACATCGGAAACTTGGTGCAACATTCCAATATACATAGTTGGTGGACATATTTAATGGAAAATGCAGAAGTGTTTAGCGTTATAACTATGATTTAGAATGTTAGGAAACAATTTCTCTGATAAAATGCTATACATCTGTATATTTTAAGTAGTTGTATCACTGAATCAGCATTTGTACTTTTCTTCTAGAATTTGATGCACCCAACCAAGTCTTCAAGTTGTTATGCCTCTTTTCATTTATTTATGAGAAACAAGTGTTGGAAAAAGAAATTGACAATTTTAAATTGACATAGCCCATTTCCCTGGAATTTTATAAAATTTTACCCATATTGCTAATTGATATTTATCTTTGGCTTATATATATATATTTTTTATCTTATCCTATGAAATAAAATCTATTATTATTAATATTATGAATAAATAAACATAGGTCAATTTTTCTTTTTCTTTTTTTTTTTTTTTTGAGATGGAATTTTGCTCTTGTTACCCAGGCTGGAGTGCAAAGGCGCAATCTCAGCTCACCGCAACCTCCGCCTCCTGGGTTCAGGCAATTCTCCTGTCTCAGCATCCCAAGTAGCTGGGATTATAGGCACGTGCCACCATGCCCAGCTAATTTTTTGTATGTTTAGTAAAGACGGGGTTTCACCATGTTGACCAGGATGGTTTCGGTCTCTTGAACTCGTGATCCACCCGCCTCAGTCTCCCAAAGTGCTGGGATTACAGGCGTGAGCTACCGCGCCCGGCCCAGGTCAAATCTTTAAGATAATGCATTGGTTTGGAAATATAATGCATGAGGCACCATTTGAACTTGACGTATATTAGCAACTAACACAAAGGCTCATAATGAGTAATAGTGCAGGTGGTGAGATGACTCATTTTATGTTATAAATAAGGCACCCCTCTGAAGTATACCCACTTTGGAAAGATATGCAAGATCAATTTAGCTAAGAAAGCTCCAAATTTCTTTCTAGGATTTTCATCTATACAAAAAGTCAGATATTCCCAAGAGGGAAATAGGTAGAACTATTGTACAAAAAAAAAAAAAAAAGTTAATACAGCAGGCCTGGGTCAGCTATCTTCAAGCCTGCTTGCAAGGTTGGCCCTTGGCTGACATCTGGGGACATGTATTTTGAGATAGTCCCCATTTTTCTCTGACAAGAATGTTTCATTGCACCTAAACTATTTATATAAACAATATTGGCTAGGCTGAATACCTACTTTCCTCTAGGTATCTAGAATTTTGGTAGTCAAAGTTGGATTGCAGGGGTGCCTATGTGAATAGCCCCTAATAAAACACGTGAGCACTCGGCTCTAATGAGCTTCCCTAGTAGACAGTACTTTATACATGTTACAAATGATTGCTGGAAGAATTAAGTATGTCATATATGACCCCACAATGAGAGGACTCTTAGAAGCTTGCACGTATTTTCTTTGGACTTCACTCCATGTGACTTTTTCCCTTGCTGATTTTGTTTTTCATCCTTTCACTATAATATATCATATTCATGAACAGGACTGTCAAACTCGGGCTTGTTCTTAGGGACCACCAAGGCTATACCACCATACTATTGTGTGTTTTTTAAAACATTGACCTGAAGAACAGATATTAATCAATTGCCCACCGGCTACTGGGGCTACAAAAGTGTTCAAAACAGAAAAATCCTCTACCAAAACTAAAAGATGTTATTAGTCTTAATGGGATGCTGTAATGTCCTAAACACTGTTTAGGCTCAAAATGCCTAATTTGGCCATCTGCAAATTAGCATAATATTAGCAAATTAACAAGATATCCCATAAAATACACTTGATGCATGTGAAGACTTCCTCTATCCATTTCTGACACCATGCTGACCCCCGCATTCTCACTCCCTTTGGTGCCAATTTATCATAACCACACTATGTAATTTTGCCTGGATTGTTTTGTAATTAGTCTCTAATGCTTCAAGCAGGTATGCTTCATCTCTCCAGTAAGTTGGGAGCAAACACAATACACCTTTTCTTGGTGTTTTTATCCTAAGTTTGCTCAGTCTAGTGTCCTATAGACAAAGTGTGCTTCAAAACATTTGATATTTTTTTAATGTATCCAATGCTCTAAAACTATTGCTGTATCTTTGAGCTTTAAATTTTTTTTTAACTGAAAGCCACAACAAGTTCATATTATATTTTACTTTTGGATTTTCCCAAAAGAGCTGACTAGCGGATAGCATTTCCACCTGGGGTTTTGTCTAACTTGTCCATGACTGGTAATTACAGCTTTTGTCTAGATGAGACTTTTGGTCCAGTCCCTGAGCCTCCACCAAACCATATGTCTCCAATAATGCATGATGCTTAGAGAACTCATTGTTTCAATCACACAGCCATGAAAGAGAACCGCTGACGTTTGTCTCAAATGAAAATGGAGCCAAAGTTCATAGGCATAGTCACTCTCCCACAGATTTCACAAAACTTAGAGGTTCAAAGAAGGTGAGGGTGTTCTGTTCCATTGTTTTTGCTTGATTTTATTTCCCCTTGATCCAGAAATAATTTTAGCCTCAGAAGATAAGGGAGATCAGTGGCGAGTAAAGTTCTGGCAAGGGAATTCAGGCTTTGAGAAGCTTGTCAAAATGCTTTGGAAAAGTTCTCTACCCAAATTAATGGGCAAAGTGTGTCTCTGTCAATAATAGGATAACCTATTTTTGAATATAGTAATCAATTCTTGAACAAAAATTATGATTTCAGGTACTGCCTTTTTATTCCAGCAATTCTATGTCTGGTTGAGAAGTGAGATGCATCCATTTTAGAGTCTCTCCTACAGATCAATCAGTGCTTTTCTAGGTTATATTTATAAACACATTCTCAGTTCTGAGTCAAAACTTTTTTTGAAAAAACTGTTTTACATCACATTTTTTATTGGCACCATTAAACAGTGTTTAACCTCATAATGATGAAATGGATTCATAATATATCAAGGACTGATAGCGTAAGCTCTCAGTACATTGCTTGAGGCACATTTCACTATTAATAATCTGGAATTGTGTGGTAGTCATTAATACTTTTTTAAAAATCCTATGATACTGACAGAGTATTTTGTATATCATTCAACTATGGGTCTTTTACTTTCAGGGTCATAACTTGAAATTTTTTAAACTTATTCTTTACAGTGTATTCCAGTATTTATAGTTTTAATAGAAATGGGATGAAACTGTTAAAATGTAGAGCTTTCCTCTACTAGATAAGGAGAACTTTTTCCAGAATTCTAAGTGAACTGCTAGGGCATGATAAAGACTAGTGCTCTCAGGCCAGGAGCAGTGGCTCAGCCTGTAGTCCCAGCACTTCGGGAGGCTGAGGTGGATGAATCGCTTGATGTCAGGAGTTTGAGACCAGCCTAACCAACATGAAGTAACCCCGTCTATACTAAAAATACAAAACAAACAAACAAACAAACAAACAACAACAAAAAAAACTTAGCCAGGCATGGTGGCATATTTCTGTAATCCCAGCTATCAGGAGGCTGAGGCAGGAGAATTGCTTGAGCCTGGGAGGTGGAGGTTGCAGTGAGCTGAGATCGTGCCATTCCACTCCAGCCTGGGCAACAAGAATGAAATGCTGTCTGGAAAAAAAAGACCAGTGCTTTCAATGTGCTGAGTCTTTTGTCTTTGACTAAGTATAGTGCACTGTTCTCAATTTGTAAGGACAGTTGACCCTTGAACTATGTGAATCCACCTATACACAGGGTTTGAATTATGGGAATCCACCGATACACAGATTTTTTTCAGTAAATATATTTTTAAATGTTTAGAGATTTGTGACAATTTGAAAAAACTCACTGATGAACCACATATCCTAGAAATATCAAAAAATAAGAAAAAGTGAGGTATGTCATGAATGCATAAAATATATGTAAATACTATTTTCTATTTTATCAATTACTAATTACTATAAAATGTACACTATTATAACAAGTTAAGAATTATCAAAACTCATGCACACACACTTACAGACCATGCATGGAACCATTAACCATAGAGAGAAATGTAAACAAACACAAAGATGTAGTACTAAGTCATAGCTGCATACAATTAATTAGTACATAACTGTACTACTATAGTAATTCTGTGGCCACGTCCAAATGCTATTATGGTGAGTTCAAGTGTTCCTAGTGTCCACTTAAAACTCTGTGTGATGCTAATCACCTCCGCATGAGCAGTCTGTCTCTCCAATAAATTGCCTAGTACAGTAAAAAGTGATCTCTCATGATACTCATGTAATTTACACTGGTTTAGTGCAATACAGTAAAGCTTGAATAACACCATGGGACCCATACAAATTGCCACTAGTGATGCTGGACATGCTCCCAAGAAGCAGAGAAAAGTCACGACATTAAAAGAAACAGTTGAATTGCTTGATATGGACTGTAGATTGAGGTCTGCAGCTGCAGTTTCCGCCATTTGAGACAATTTATCTTGTAAACAATGTCAACTTACAGTATTGATAAATACAGTACTGTAAACATATTTTCTTTATGATTTTCTTAACATTTTTTTCTAGCTTACTATATTGTAATAATATAGTATATAACACATACAACATACAAATACGTGTTAGTCGACTGTTGATGTCAACAGTAGGCTACTAATAGTTAAATTTTTAGGAAGTTAAATGTTATACTCAGATTTTTGACTGGACAGAAAGGGCTGGTTCCCCTAACCCCCATGTTGTTTAGTTGTATAGCATTATACGCCTACTACACGTATTTTGTATATATACTCCAATATAAGTACTTTGCATATTCCTTTAAGAAAATTGTGTTGACTCATAACCATAAATGGCTATTTCCTTTGTGCAAATGATAGCTTCTCTTGTGACTATTTCTAACATTTCAGTTCAACCAACCTGACTTTAGGTCCAATGTTTTGGCCAGCTAAAAATAATACCTGTTTAAATGTGTAACTGATGGACAAGAGTCTCTGTGAAGTCACCTTCTAAAAATTAACCCCTTCTCTTGGCTGAAAGTAATAATGGAGAAAGAAATAAGCAGAGTCTTAGCTGGTTTGATCATAGAACTTGACTTGAAGAGCTATGTAGCTCAACAGTCTAGATACCTAAGAGGAGAAAAGAGAATGAGAAACAAAAAGCAAGTCAAGATTAGTTTTCTATGCCCTCAGCAAGCCTGCAAGAATACCAAACTGGGAACAGAGCCCAGGGCTTTCCCAGTTTTTAAGTTAATTTTAGCTTTCAAGATTAATGTAAAACTAGGTACCCAACAGTCTCCATCCTACGTCCAGAGGAACCAAGGCCAGAAGGCAGTCTCTGAATTTACTATCTGATGGTTAGTGATGAGGCTGACCTTGCTTTAGTCCCAGACTTTAGTTACCCATAAGCTTCTTGTGAGGCACGTGATGTATTGACAAGAACTTAAAGATTTGGTCATCAGAGTTTCTGGGTCTAAATATGAGTTCTGCCATTTACTCCCTAGGTGATCTTGGGCAAGTTACTCAACTATTGTAAGCCTCAATTCCACTTTTTAAATGTCAGTCAGCATTACCAGATAACATTGGAGCAATTACAAGACTATCCATGCCAAAAAGTAAGAAAGTAGTCAATAAATGAGTAAATAAGTAAGGATAATAGTATGGCAAAGGGGCCCCAGAATTTCTCAATTACCAAAGTTTGAACAACTAGAGCAGCAAAATAAATAACATAGTTCTAGATTATAACCTGAAGTATAAAATAAATATATATGAGGCCATACTTATGTAAAGAAATGACTGCATGAATAAAAAAGAAAGAAAAGTGACAGGTCATCCTTACAGGAAAATTCCAACCAACAGCATAGATAGATACTGTCCCCTCCCTACCCAAGATATGCAATATAATTCTGTGCCCCTTTCTTTATTGAGTGGGGCATGTACTTCGTGACTTGCTGCCAAAGAACATAGCGTGAAAGGGGGAGAAAAGGTATTTTTATCATGGAGAAAGTACGTAAATACTACCTTAACCAAACCAATAAGGATTAACATCACCAGTATATCATCTTGATATCATGGATTTCTTGTCATTCTGTGAACTTCCCCTTTGAGATATTCTCCCATAACCTATAATTCCAGTCTAATCATAAGAGAAACATCAGACAAACCTAAATTGACAGTCTGCAAAATATCGAACTAGTATTCCTCAATCCGTCAAGATCTTGAAATCACTGAAGGCCAGCCAAGTCTAAGGAAACATGATGAGGAAATGCCAGGTGGTATCCAAGATGGAGGAAGCTCCAGGTGAAGTCCCGGGAAGAGCACAGGGGGGAAGTGGGGATCATTCACAGAAAAATTAGTGAAATATGAGGAACATCTGAAGTTTAAAGTTATAGATCAATGTTGGTTCTTAGTTTTGATAAATGTGTTATGGTAATGTAAAATGTTATCATTAGGAAAAATGAGCAGGTGATATACTGGAAATCTCTGCACTGTTTTTACAACTAGGTTATCTGTTGCCCAGTAACAGACAGAGAATGCAGTTTGTTTTTTCTTTCTTTCCTTACCCATACTGAAAATAAGGGCTCTGAGGCACTGAAGACTACACTTCCTATGATCCCGTCTGCATAAAGGTCAATAGTGAGCAGAGCTCAAGTCAGGTGCTGGAAGTCAGGATGGCAGGCAGCCTTAAAGGGCACTACAGTGACAGGGGTAGGGGCATGACGAAGGGAATACTGAGGTTATAGAGATGCCTTGTTTCTTGCTCTGGGTTGTGGTTACATAGATGTGTTCACCTTGTCAAAATTCATCTTACTGGAAAATTAATATTTGTTTACTTTTCCGTTTTTGTGTTATACTTGAATTTACAAAAAAAAAAAGTTTATATTAAAGAATAAATGTCAGAGACAAATGAAGAGTACAAGGTTGCAGTTCACTTGAGGATTGCATTATCTCTCTTCCCTAAAGTTCAATTTGTGTCTTAACTGACTGCATTATAACTAACCCCAACTTCCTTTCAATGTCATCTATAATACAAACAATGCATGCTGCTCTTCAAATCTTAAGAGAAAATAAAATTAGTAAGGCTGCCACCTTATTCAAAGGATCAGACCTTAACTATTCAGGAACTGACAGTTCATTGCGATCACCACCAGGTGTACAGAATTTAGACTAACAGACAGTAACAGCTTGATGATAATTCAATTTTCATTAATCATATATGCTTTCTTTCAAGTTTCAATCGTGTTTCAATCTTTCATTTTAGGCTGGGAAAAAAATACAGAAAAGACATTTTCCTCTTTTTGAGCAATTTAATTAGGGAATGGGGGCACTCATTTTTTAACACAATGTGGTGTTATCGGAGGTTTGTCTGTGAGCAGTAGCAAGCAACTAGATTTTGTTGTTGCACTGAGAAAAATATGGAAGCAGTTTTTGACTCTAAGGCCCGACTCACTTCAAGTTGGCTCTCCCCTGAGAAATACCTATGAAGTAGCCTTAAAATAAATTGGAAAATGAAGTAGGAAAAAGGTTGGAGTGGGGGGAAGAGGAGTGAATGAAGAGTCAGCAAATGAGCAGGTTTGCATTTGAAATTTAAATTGGCAGCTGGCACTATTTGAATCATTCTGCATTTAATACAATTTGAATGGGATAAATGATAATCTTGCATTTTGAGAAGGCAAAGCAAAACCTTGAATATGAGGGATGTAGAAACCTGTTATTTTGCACAGCTCAATTTAACACACTTCCCTTCACTATGCTTAGAAGAAAATAAGGTGTAGGTACTTTAGTTGTTTATTTCTTGTCAGCACAATCCACAAATGGTGTAAGTGCAAGATTCAAACCACATAATACACTTAATATATTAAATGAAATCATTGAAACAAGGGGCAAAAAGAAAACCTTGAACTTGTGATTGAGTAAAAGGGAAACATCCATAATGTTGAAATTAAGCTGGGATTAAAAGAGAGTCATTAATAACAAAGTTATCGTACTACTAGAGGTTCATCAGTTGGGAATGATATGAAGAAAGGAAAATTTAATTAACCACAGAAATATGTAAATTACTTTTTATAGATCCCAGATAATGTGTTTTATTTTTCTAGAATACTGATTTTGTAGACTTATTTTAATCAGCATTCTGAATACAAATATCTCAAAAATATAAACACTTCACATACAAGGAACACTAAAATTAGGCTAGAAATTAGCCAGAGAACAAAGAGAAGAGCACAAAAGAACCTTACAAGGAAGACATTCTGACAGGCACATGAAAATACACACAATGTCCTACACTGGATGTATTATATCATCTCACATATTAGAGAAGGGGAATGATTGTTATTGTTCTGCTAGAGAGAATGTGCATTTTGCCTGCCTTATCAGATTTTATCCTCGTGATGCTGAGAGATACATGCTGCTTCTCCAGTTTTATATATGAAATAAATGAAGCTTAAAAAGGTAAGTAACTTTAGACTCAGGCAATTATAGAAACCATCAGAATTTGATCTCGAGCCTTATGTAATCCTGAAGTTACTGCTCTTGTATAACACTTTGCAGGCATCTCCATTTTCCTTAGTGACTACCAATGAAATCACAGGTAGGAGGATGAGAAAAAAAAATGGGGATTAAAAACATTACATCTTTATGAAAGATACAGAGATAGAAGAAAACAAATGACAAATGATTTAGTAATTCGTTACAGGGGGTGTAATTGATCCTAAAAGAACTGGAAACTACAGGCAGCGACATCCATACCCCAACTTCCATTCAAGAGCTCTTCTGTGTTGTAAAGAGAAACACAGACTTGGGAATTAACCTACTTGGGGTTTGGAGACTTGCTCTATAAAACTATTTGTGTGACTCCCTGTAAATTCTTTGTGTTTCTGTTTGTTAATTTATGAAGTAGGAAAGATGATGTCTGCATCATTGAAGTTTATTGTGAATATTAAGTTAGATGATACAAATAAAGAACTGAATATAGTACCTAGAATCCGTTAAGCTCTTGGACGTTAGTTCCCTCCACATTTCATAATATTTCTCTTCAATAGAATAAAGAAAAGGGCCCACAAGGGATGGATGTTATTTGCTCTGCCTATGATAAGAAAGAATTTTAGAATCTTGCCAATTACTCAGCCTCATGTGGATCAAGCACATAGATATTAGTTCTATTCTTTTCCTTTTTTTTTTCTGTCCAGATGGTTGGATTCATGTACATGAAACTTCTTGTGGCATAAGGACCAAAGACTGAAATATTCATGATAGAATTTCTTGTTCGTGTGGATTCAACTTATCAGTTTCCAAATTTCTACCTTGCTGTGTGAACAGAGAACATGTGGAAATGTCTCTAGGTGTCTGCAGTTCACTCAGTTTCTCTAATACTAAGTATTAATATGACATTAGAAATAGAAGAGTAAATAAGCTCAAGAATCAGTCCAGGATATCCTGCTTGTCATTTAAAGTGTCAGCCTGGTAAAGACAAATATTTTATGTAAATTCAACAAGAAGTAAAAGAATATAAATTATCTAGTAGCCAATATTTTAAATACATAAACTGGGAATATAATCAGTCGTGAGGTTCCAGGAAGGGTGTTTCAGAGTTGTGCATAATTTAAAATGAGGGGCAAGTATAAATATAGGTAATAAGGGATGAAGGTATTTATACTTCTTAAATATTTAAATGTAGTTTGATTACATCCCCAAATAACTTTTTCTGCCCTGTCATCTGGTGTAACTAAATATAGCATAGCATTCTGGTAGATCAGAGATATATCTTCTCTGTGGATAATTAGCCTCTTGTATTAAAAATGAAACTATAAATATCACTCATTAGAAGGATTCTGTTTTATTCCATGCTCCCTTTATGATCTGGAATAATCCACAGAACATTTAGAAGTCTAATGGTCAGAATGTAATAACCGAGGTTGGTTTTCGGGACTATTGAGTGTTGTGGGTTAATAATGAAAGCTGACTGCTCTTATATTTTAGATCAACGAACTCTCAAGGGAAATAAATGAAATGAAGAGATCATGGGAGTCAGGAATTTGCTAGTTGCCTCATTTCCACTTTTTATATATTCTCTTATTTTTCCTTGTACATTAAATCATTATGTTCTCACCATGGAGACTATAATAAGTATCTGATTCTTAAGGTCTTTTCTTTCAAGTGAGTTTATAATTTTGTCAAAGGCAAATAATAATTCCATTCTTCAATTCTTCTAAGCATCATCTATCGTGGGTTCAAATATGGTCACATTAATATACATGTCCAAACTACGCTAGGTCTTAACCACTGAGGAATTTAACTTTTCCCCTAGATTTTTTTCAGGAGTCACCAAGTGATATGGTTTGGCTAAGTCCCCACCCAAATCTCAACTTGAATTTTATCTCCCAGAATTCTCATGTGTTGTGAGAGGGATTCAGGGGGAGGTAATTGAATCATTGGGGCAGGTCTTTCCTATGCTATTCTCATGATAGTGAATAAGCCTCAGAAGATCTGATGGGTTTATCAGGCAGTTCCCCTTCTGCTTATTCCCTACTTTCTCTTGCCACCAACATGTAAGAACTGCCGTTCAGCTCCCTCCATGATTCTGAGGCATCCCCAGCCATGCAGAATTGTAAGACCAATTAAATCCTTTATTCTTCCCAGTCTTGGGTATGTCTTTATCAGCAGCATGATACAGTAAACTGGTAACAGTAGAGTGGAGTATTGCTGAAAAGGTACCCAAAAATATGGAAGAAACATTGGAACTGGGTTACAGGCAGAGGTTGGAATAGTTTGGAGGACTCAGAAGAAGACAGAAAAATTTGGGTAAGTATGGAACTTCCTAGTGTCTTGTTGAATGGCTTTGCCCCAAATGCTGATAGTGATGTGGACAATAAAGTCCAGGCTGAGGTGGTCTCAGATGGAAATGAGGAATTTGTTAAGAACTGGAGAAAAAGTGACTTTTGTTATGTTTTAGCAAAGAGATTGGTGGCATTTTGCTCTTGCCCTAGAGATTTATGGAACTTTAAACTTGAGAAAGATAATTTAGTGTATCTGGCAGAAGAAATTTCTAAACAGCAAAGCATTCAAGAGGTGACTTGGGTACTGTTAAAGGCATTCAGTTTATAAGGGAAGCAGAGCATAAAATGTGGAAAATTTGTAGCCTGACTATGTGATGGAAAAGAAAATCCCATTTTCTGGGGAGAAATTCAAGCCGGTTGCAGTAATTTGCATAAGTAGAAAGGAGCTTAATGTTAATCTCCAAGACCACAGGGAAAATGTCTTCAGGCCATGTCAGAGACCTTCACAGCAGCCTTTCCCAGTACAGGCCCAGAGGCCCAGGAGGAAAAAGTAGTTTTCTAGGCCGGGATCAGGGTGTCTCAACTGCTCCACCCATGGCTGAAAGGGGCCAACATACAGCTTGGGCTGTGGGGGCTGTGGCTTCAGATGGTGGAAGCCCCAAGCCCTGGCAATTTCCAAGTGATGTTGAGCCTGTAAGTACACAGAAGTCAAGAACTGAGGTTCAGGAACCTCTGCTTAGATTTCAGAAGATGTATGGAAACACCTGGAGGGCCAGACCAAATTTGCTGGAAGGGCAGGGCCCTCATGGAGAAACTCTGCTAGGGAAGTACAGAAGGGAAATGTGGGGTTAGAGCCCCAACACAGAGTCCTTACTGGGGTACTGCCTACTGGAGCTGTGAGAAGAGAGAGGGCCACAGTCCTCCAGACCCCAGAATGGTAGATCTATTGACAGCTTGCTCTGTGTGCCTGGAAAAGCCACAGACACTCAATGCCAACCCATGAAACCAGCCATGAGGGAGGCAAAAGCACAGGGACAGCTGCCCAAGACTATAGGAATCCACTGCTTGCATCAGTGTGACCTGGAGGTGAGACCTGGAGTCAAAGGAGATCATTTTGGAACTTTAAAATTTGGCTGCCCTGCTGGATTTCAGACTTGCATGGGCCCTGTAACCCCTTTGTTTTGGTCAATTTCTCCCATCTGAATGGCTACATTTTCCCATTACCTGTACCCCCATTATATCTAGAAAGTAACTAGCACGCTTTTGATTTTGTAGGCTCATAGGCAGAAAGGACTTGCCTTGCCTCAAATGAAACTTTGGACTGTGGACTTTTGGGTTAATGCTGAAATGTGTTAAGACTTTGCAGAACTGTTGAGAATGCATAATTGGTTTTGAAATGTGAGGACATAAGATTTGGAGGAGCCAGGATGGAATGATATAGTTTGGCTGTGTCCACACCCAAATCTCAACTTAAATTGTATCTCCCAGAATTCGCACATGTTGTGGGAGGGACCCGGGGAGGTAATTGAATCATGGGGGCTAATCTTTCCTGTACTATTGTCATGATAGTGAATAAGTCTCGTGAGATCTGAAGGGTTTATCAGGGGGTTTCCATTTTTGCTTCTTCCTTATTTTCTCTTGCCACTGCCATGTAAGAAGTGTCTTTCACCTCATGCATGATTCTGAGGCCTGCCCAGCCATGTGGAACTGTAAGTCCAATTAAACCTCACTTTCTTCCCAGTCTTGGCTATGTCTTTATCAGCAGCGTGAAAACAGACTCATACTTCAAGTATATGTACATTTAGTAGTTTTGCTTCATGAAAACTCAAGAGCATTGCTTCTCAAGTGCTGGACATTCTACTACCTTCTGCTTTGGACGTACTAGTGCTCTTAGAAAGCCACTCTTGTGTTGAAAGTTCCCAGTACCGTACTATGAACTTTGGGGCAATGGAGGAGGTTTGGACAACTTCCCCTCTTAACCACATTGTTCTTGGTTACCTGTCCTCTGCAGCAGATGCTTGGCCCAGGCACACAGAAAACCTAATATAAACAAACTCTTTCAGTACTTAACACTAGCCCTTCTCTCATGTATCAACTTGGACTGGCTAAGTTATGCTACCCACAAATCTCAGTGGCTTAAAAATTAAAAAAAAAACTTTGTTTATATTTTTCTCCCAAAAAATGCCTCTTAGGGATTTACAAAGGAGCTCTACTTGTGGGAGACACTCAGAGACCAAAGTGAGTGGATTAGCTCTCCCCTCAAGTTCTGCTGCTTCCTATGTCAGAGAGGGAACTATTACAAGGACGATTAAATGCTTGACCTGAAAGTGACACGTGGCACTTTCACTTACAACTTATAGGCCATAATTATCACATGATCCCACTTAGGGTTAGGGGAAAGTCCAGGAAGTACAATTCTATTATGTACTCTCATGGAGGGGGAACTAGAGGCCTTTAGTGGATACAACTACCACTTTGTAAAAGGGCTCAAAGCCAGGCTGAGTGAGAACCATCAAAAACCTGTCTTTATTATCCTCTGCTATTTCCAATCTCATCCCATTTATACCCAGTCACTTCTTTTTTAAATTTTTTATTTGTTTACATATTTTTTATTACTATACTTTAAGCTCTGGAGTACCTGTGCAGAATGTGCAGGTTTGTTACATAGGTATACGCGTGCCATGGTGGCTTGCTGCAGCCATCGCCTCGACATCTACATTAGGTATTTCTCCTATGCTATTCCTCCCCTAGCCCCCAAAGCTATCCCTCCCCTACCCCCTACACCCCTGCTATTCCTCCCCTAGCCCCCTACCCCCTAACAGGCCCTGGTGTGTGACGTTCTCCTGCCTGTATCCATGTGTTTTCATTGTTCAACTCCCACTTATAAGTGAAAACATGTGGTGTTTGGTTTTCTGTTTTTGGGTTAGTTTACTGAGAATGATGGTTTCCAATTTCATCCACATCTCTGCAAAGGACATGAACTCATCCTTTTTTATGAATGTATAGTATTCCATGGTGTATGTGTGCCACATTTTCTTTATCCAGATTATCATTGATGGACATTTGGGTTGATTCCAAGTTTTTGCTATTGTGAACAGTGCCACAATAAACATATGTATGCAAGTGTCTTCATAATAGAGTGATTTGTAATCCTTTGGATATATATCCAGTAATGGGATTGCTGGGTCAAACGGTTTTTCTAGTTCTACATCCTCGAGGAATCACCACACTGCTTTCCACAATGTTTGAACTAATTTACACTTCCACCAACGGTGTAAAAGCATTCCTGTTTCTCCAAATCCTTGCCAGCATCTGTTGTCTCCTGACTTTTTAAAGATCACCATTCTAATTGACATGAGGTGGTATTTCATTGTGGTTTTGATTTGCATTTTTCTAATGACCAGTGATGATGAGCTTTTTTTTCAAATGTTTGTTGGCTGCATAAGTGTCTCCTTTTGAGAAATGTCTGTTCATATCTTTTGCCCACTTTTTGATGTAATTGTTTTCTTTTATCTTGTTAATTTGTTTAAGTTTTTCATACATTCTGGATATTAGCCCTTTGTCAGAGGGAGAAATTGCAAAAATTTCTCCCATTCTGTGGGTTACCTGTTCACACTGTAGTTAGTTTCTTTTGCTGTACAAAAGCTCTTTAGTTTAATTAGACCCCATTTGTCAATTTTGGCTTTTGTTGCCATTGCTTTTGTTGCTTTAGTCATGAAGTCTTTTCCCATGCCTGTGTTCTGAATGGCAGTACCTAGGCTTTCTTCTAGGGATTTTATGGTTTTAGGTTACAATTAAGTCTTTAATTCATCTTGAGGTAATTTTTGGATAAGATGTAAGGAAAAGGTCTAGTTTCTGTTTTCTGCATATGGATAGCCAGTTTTGCCAACACCATTTATTAAATAGGAAATCCTTTCCCCATTGCTTGATTTTCTCAGGTTTGTCAAATAACAGATGATTGTAAATGTGTGGCACTGTTTCTGAGGCCTCTGTTTTGTTCTATTAGTCTATGTATCTGTTTTGGTCCCAGTACCATGCTGTTTTGATTACTGTAGGCTTGTAGCATAGTTTGAAGTCAGGTAGTGTGATTCCTCCAGCTTTGTTCCTTTTTGCTTAGGGTTATCTTGGCTATTTGGGCTCGTTTTTTGGTTCCATATGAAATTTAAAGTAGTTTTTTTCCAATTTTGTGAAGAAAGTCAGTGGCAGCTTGATGGTGATAGTGTTGAATATATAAATTACTTTGGACAGTATGGCCATTTTCACGATATTGATTTTTCATAACCATCAGCATGGAATGTTTTTCCATTTGTTTCTGTCCTCTCTTATTTCCTCAAGCAGTGGTTTGTAGTTCTCCTTGAAGAGGTCCTTCACATCCCTTGTAAGTTGTAGTCCCAGGTATTTTATTTTCTTTGTAGCAATTATGAATGGGAGTTCAGTCATTATTTGGCTCTCTCTTTGTCTGTTATTGGTGTATGGGAATGCTTGTGATTTCTGCACATTGATTTTGTATATTGAGACTTTGCTGAAGTTGCTTATCAGCTTAAGGAGATTTTGGTCTGAGATGAAGGGGCCTTCTAAATATACAATAATGTAATTTGCCAATAGAAAAAATTTGACTTCCTCTTTTCCAAATTGAATTCCCTATTTCTTTATCTTGCCCAATTGTCCTGGCCAGAATTTCCAATACTATATTCAATAGGAGTGGTGAGAGAGGGCATCCTTATCTTGTGCCAGTTTTCAAAGGGAATGCTTCCAGTTTTTGCACATTCAGTGTGATATTGGCTGTGGGTTTGCCATAAATAGCTCTTATTATATTGAGATATGTTCAATCAATACCTAGTTTATTGAGAGTTTTTAGCATGAAAGCCTGTTGAATTTTTGTCAAAGGCCTTCTCTGTATCTATTGAGATAATCACGTGGCTGTTGTCTTTGGTTCTGTTTATGTGATGGATTATGTTTATTGATTTGCATATGTTATCCAGCCTTACATTCCAGGGATGAAGCCAAGTTGATCATGGTGGATAACCTTTTTGAAGTGCTGCTGAATTCAGTTTGCCAGTATTTTTTTTTTTTGGGAGGGATCCTAATGTCTTTTATCATATAAATATTACACAAAGAAAACTTACATTAGGTATCAAAAAACTTTACAATATGTACATTTGTTTTTTTCTTGCAGTTCTGGCCAGTATTTTACTGATGATTTTTGCATTGATATTCATCAGTGATTTTGGCCTGAAATATTCTTTTTTTGTTGTGTCTCTACCTGGTTTTGCTATCAGGATAATGTTGGCCTAATATAATGAGTTAGGGAGAAGTCCCTCTTTTTCTATTCTTTGGAATAGTTTTGGAAGGAATGGTACTGGCTCCTTGTACCCCTGGTAGAATTCAGCTGTGAAACCATCTGATCCTGGACTTTTTTTGGTTGGTAGGCTATTATTGCTGCCTCAATTTCAGAATATGTATTGATCTACTCAGGGATTTGACTTCTTCCTGGTTTAGTCTTGGGAGGGTATAAGTGTCCAGGAATTTGTCCATTTCTTCTAGAATTTCTAGGTTGTTTACATAGAGGTGTTTATACTATTCTCTAATGGTTGTATTTCTGTGGGATCAGTGGTGATATCCCCTTTATCATTTTTTATTGCATTCTCTCTTTAGTCTGGCTATAGTTCTATCTATTTTGTTGATCTTTTCAAAAAACCACCTCCTGGATTAATTGATTTTTTGATTTTTGTATATGTGTGTGGGTCTCTCTCCTTCAGTCCTGTTCTGATCTTAGTTATTTCTTGTCTTCTGCTAGCTTTTGAATTTGTTTGCTCTTGCTTCTCTAGTTCTTTTAATTATAACATTAAGGTACCTAATCTTTCCTGCTTTCACTTGTAGGCATTTAGTGCTATAAATTTCCCTCTACACACTACTTTAAAGATGTTCCAGAGATTCTAGTACATTGTGTCTTTGTTCTCATTGGTTTCAAAGAATATTTCATTTCTGCCTTCATTTCATTAATTATCCAGTAGTCATTCAGAAGCAGGTTGTATGAAATGATGTTTTCATGTAGCAGTTTTCATGTAGCTGTGTGGATTTGAATGAGTTTCTTAATCTTGAGTTCTAATTTGATTGCACTGTGGTCTGAGAGACTGGCTATTAATGATTTTCATTATTTTGCATTTTCTGAGGAGTGTTTTACTTCCAATTATGTGGTCAATTTTATAGAGTGATGTAGTGCTGAGAAGAATGTATATTCTGTGGATTTGAGGTGGAGAGTTCTGTGGATGTCTATTAGGTCTGCTTGGACCAGAACTAAGCTCAAATCCTGGATATTTTTGTTAATTTTCTGCCTCGTTGATCTGTTTAATATTGACAGTGGAGTGTAAAGTCTCCACTAATATTGTGTGGGAGTCTAAGTCTCTTTGTAGGTCTCTAAGAACTTGCTTTACAACTCTGGGTGTTAAGGTATTGGGTGCATACATATTATTTTGGATAGTTAGCTCTTCTTGTTGCATTGATACCTTTACCATTATATAATGCTCTTCTTTGTCTTTGTTGGATTAAAGTATATTTTATCAGAGACTAGGATTTCAACACCTGCCTTTTTTTGCTTTCCATTTGCTTGGTAAATATTCATCCATCCCTTTATTTGGAGCCTAAGTGTGTCTTTGCATGTGAGATGGGTCTCCTGAATACAGAACACTGATGGGTGTTGACTCTTTATCCAATTTGCCATGTCTGTGTCTTTTAATTGGGGCAGTTAACCCATTTACATTTAAGGTTAATATTGTTATATGTGAATTTGATCCTGTCATTATGATGCAAACTGGTTATTATGCCCATTAGTTGATGCAGTTTCTTCATAGTGTTGATGGTTTTTACAATTTGGTATGTTTGTGTAGTGGCTGGTACAGTTGTTCTTCTCCCTCTTTAGTGCTTCCTTCAGGTGCTCTTGTTAGGCAGGCCTTGTGATGACAAAATCTCTCAGCATTTGCTTGTCCATAAAGGATTTTGTTTCTTCTTTGCTTATGAAGCTTAGTTTGGCTGGATATGAAATTCTGGGCTGAAAATTATTTTCTTTAAGATTGTTGAATATTGGTCCCCAATCTCTTCTGGCTTGTGCGGTTTCTGTTGAGAGATCCGCTGTTAGTTCAATGGGCTTCCCTTTGTGGATAACCTCACCTTTCTTTCTGGCTGCCTTTAGCATTTTTTTCTTCATTTCACTTTAGTGAATCCAATGATTGTCTTGGGGTTGTTCTTCTCAAGGAGTACTTTGATGGTGTCTTCTGTAGTTCCTGAATTTGAATGTTGGCCTGCCTTGCTAAGTTGGGGAAGTTCTCCTGAATAATATCCTGAAGAGAGTTTTCCAACTTGGTTTCATTGTCCCTGTCACTTTCAGGTACATTGATAACATGTAGATTTGGTCTTTTCACATAATCCCATATTTCTTGGAGGCTTTGCTCATTTCTTTTCACTCTTTCTTCTCTAATCTTGTCTTCTCACTTTATTTCATTGAGTTGATCTTCAATCTCTGATATCCTTTTTTCCACTTGATCAATTCGGCTATTCAAACTTCTGTATGCTTCACGAAGTTCTCATGCTGCATTTTTCAGCTCCATCAGGTTGTTGATGTTCTTCTCTAAACTGGTTATTCTAGTTAGCAATTCATCTAACCTTTTTTTAAAGTTCTTAGCTTTCTTGCATTAAGTTAGAACATGCTCCTTTAGTTTAGAGGAGTTTGTTATTACCCACATTCTGAAACCTACTTCTGTCAATTCATCAAACTCCTTTTCCATCCAGTTTTGTTCCCTTTCTGGCAAGGAGTTGTGACCCCTTGGAGGAGAAGAGGCCTTCTGGTTTTTGGAATTTTTAGCCTTTTTGCACTGGTTTCTTCCAATCTTTGTGGATTTATCTAACTTTGATCTCTGAAGTTTGTTACCTTTGGATGGGGTCTCTGAGTGGGCATCTTTTTTGTTGATGTTGAAACTAAACCTTTCTGTTTGTTAGTTTTCCTTCCAACAGTCAGGCGCCTCTGCTGCAGGTCAGCTGGAGTTTGGTGGAGGTCCACTCCAAACCATGGTTGCCTGGGTATCACCAGCAAAGGCTGCAGGAGAGCAAATATTCTGCCTGTTTCTTCCTCTGGTAGTTTCATCCCAGAGCAGTAACCACCAGATGCCAGCCAGAGCTCCCCTGTATGAGGCATCTGTTGGCTCCTACTGGGAGGTGTCTCCCAGTCAAGATACAAAGATACACAGGATCAGGGATCCACTTGAGGAGGCAGCCTGTCCTTTAGCAGAGCTCAAGCATTGTGCTGGGAGATCTGCTGCTCTCTTCAGAGCTTCCAGGCAGGGACATTTAAGTCTGCTGAAGCTGTGCCCACAACTACCTTTTTTCCCAGGTGCTCTGTCCCAGGAAGATAGTTTTTTGTTTTTTGTTTTTTATTTTTTTTTTTGTTTTTTAAGTCTCTGATGAACTGCTGCCTTTTTTCAAAGGTGCCCTGCCCAGTGAGAAGGCAATCTAGTAAGTCAGTCTGCCTCCAGTGGCCTTGCTGAGTTGTGGTGGACTCTGCCCAGTTTGAACTTCCCAGTGGCTTTGTTTACATGGCAAGATTAAAACCTCCTACTGGAGCCTCAGCAATGGTGGACCCCTTTACCCCCCCACCACCACCAAGTTTGCACCCATCCCAGGTCAAGCTCAGACTGCTGTGCTGGCTATGAGAATTTCATGCCAGTGGATCTTAGCTTGCTGGCCTCCACGGGGGTGGGACCTGCTGAGCCAGACCACTTGGTTCCCTGGCTTCAGCCCCTTTTCCTGAGGAGTGAACGTTTCTGTCTCACTAGCATTCCAGGCACCACTGGGACATGGGGGTGGAAAAAAACTATTGCAGCTAGCTTGGTGTTTGCCCAAACTGCTACCCAATTTTGTGCTGGAAACCCAGGACCCTGGTGGCGGTATGAGGGAATCTCCTGCTGTCCGGGTTGCAAAGACTATGGGAAGAGCACACAGTGTCTGGGCTGGAATGCAGGGTGTAGACCCTAACAGCTTCCCTTGACTAGGAGAGGGAGTTGCCCAACCACTTGCACTTCCCAGGTAAGGCGATGGCCCACACTGCTTTGAGTCACCCTCCTTGAGCTGCACCCACTGTCCAGTCAGTCCCAGTGAGATAAACCAGGTACCTCAGTTGGAAATGCAGAAATCATCTGACTTCTGTGTCAGTCTTGCTGGGAGCTACACACTGGAGCCATTCCTATTTGGCCATCTTGCCAACAATCCCCATCCAATCACTTCTATGCAGACTATGCCTCAGGAAATAAATAAAATTAGCCATCTCAGGGAATTAGTCGATGCAAACAGATGACTTCAGAGTTTCTTTACTCTTCAGACTCACTAGCAGTCTAATTTGGACTCAGCTAGGATACCTTACAATAACGTATTTTTATTTCTGAATTATGTCGACATTACAAGATACTTTAAAGGCTGATTTGATTCTCATAAAAATGTTTGAGATTGAAGGTAGTCATGTATTATTATCCCCATTTGATATTATAAAACTACATCTCAGAAAGGTTAAATGGCTTAAGACTACCAAGCTAGTTAATGGCAAAATTTGGTTTACAATTTTAGAATCCAAGCCTAAACTCTTCTTTACTTACTGGACAATTTTGACTTATTCTCAACAAAAGGAATAAATTGAATTATACCTCAGAAGCTATAGCGAAGTTTGCTTGCTTGTTTTCATTATATTGCCTTTTTGTCATAAAACCTGGGATGATAGGTGTAAGTGTGAATGGAAGAACTTGTTCTTAAATCTTAATGAATTATCAGGAAGATATTAACTTGTCTTGATAATCTGAGTAAGTGATCACCAAACTTTTCATTTTACTTATTTACTAACCCCAAAAGCACATATCAGAAAAAAACCAGTTGTTTGAGTCAAAAATTTATAATCTTTCTTGATTCTCCTTTTTTGTTGTTTTTATTGAACTCTCTAGCCCCATCTAAACCAACAGGAACCCCTATTCTCTCTTCTTCCAAAATATTTTAAAACCAATCTCCTCTCACCATCTGCAGAGCTAGTCCAAGCCACCAGCAACCTTCCCATGGAGTATAGAATCGGTCATGCAACTAATTTCCCTACTTCCTCACTTTCTTGCTGGAGCCATTTTTCACCCAGCAGACCAAATGATCTTTTTTTAGACATTTTTAAAATTATGTAACATAATGTACATATAAGAAAGTGCATGAAGCACAAATACACTGCTTAACTAAATGTTTTAAGGTGAAAACTCACGTAGCTACTATCAATTTGATAAATAAATAGAACATTATCTGTACCTAGCAATAGGAGCGACAGGTATTCCTGATCAAAATCATTTTTTCTTTTGTATATGTAACTTTGTTGATATTTTATTGATATATAATAGTTGTATGTATTTTGGCTGTATGTCTTACATTTTCATAAAAGTTTGCAATGTGTAATGATCAAATCAGGGTAATTGGGATACCCATCATCTCAAGCATTTATTTTTTGTGTGTTAGGAACATTGCAATTCTTCTCTTCCAGCTATTTTGAAATATACAATAAATAATTTTTAACTGTAATTTCCCTACTGTGCTATTGAATACTAGAACTTATTCCTTCTATGTATTTTTGTTATGGTAATCACTTTGTTACTTTGGTTTATGTTCACTCACAAATAATATAAATTCTCTAACTTTTAAAAAATTTTCTATTAGAAATCATATCGTTTATTTTTATATCTAGCTTTTTTATGATATATGTATCCACATTGCTGTGTGTTTCTGCACACAGTTTTGTTGAAATAGTTCTTCCAGTTCTCTGTTGCTGTATACCAAAGCACTCCTAACTGGCAAAGAAAGAACTGTTTTATTATGTTCATAGATTCTGTGGGTTGGGAATTCAAACAAAGTACAGCTTGGAGATTTGTCTCTGCTTCACCTGAAGTGTCTGGGGTATCACCTGAAGAGACTCAATGTCTGGGGAATAGAATTATCTGGAGTCTTCATTCACATGTCCAGCATCTGGGCCAAGATGACTCAGCTAACACTACAAATCAGCATGCCTGCAAGTGTCCTCTTAATATAACTTGGGTTCCTTAAAGTATGGTGGTGTCAGGGGAGTCAGATTTCTTACAAGTGGCTCAATCCAAGATGAAATGTTTCAACAGTACTGGACAGAAACACATGCCCTTTTATGAACTAGACTCTGAGGACACATGGCACCATTTTCACCAAACTTTGATGATTAGAGCTGCCACAATACCAAAAAGATTCAACGGGTGGATGCGTGGATCCAGCATATTTTAAACAACACAGTAGTATTCCATTGTGTTAATATACTATATTTTATTTCTTCATATTTGAGTTTCTTCCATTTTTGACTATTATGAACAATATTTCTGTGAACATTCTTTGGTGTGTGCTCTGGTATATGTCAGTATGCATTTCTGGAAAAAATATACATAGGAATATAATTGCTGAGTTTTAGAGTATGCAATATTTAGCTTTACGAGATACCGTCAAAGTGTTTATCAAAGTGATTGTACCAATTTACACTGCCCCCAAATATAAAAGTGGAAACACTCTTGCCAGTACAAACTGAGCTTTTTAAAATCTAACTTTTTTCTTTTTTTTTTTCTTAACGCTGCACAGAGATTCCAATAGCACTTGATATAAAAATAAAACCTTCTACCATGGCCTACAGGGCCTATATGACCTGGTCTCTGCACTTCTCTGCGAACTTATCATCACCTTGCCATAAGGCGGCTGCCCCATGAGCCTCCTTTCTAGTCCAAAAAAAAGACATGCTCATTCCCTACCTGGGACTCTTGTACCTGATCTTTCCTCTGCCTGGAAAGCTTGCATCCCCCAAATCAAATATCTGTTCCTTATGGAGGGCTCAACGTAACCACCAATCTAAAATGCATTCCACTCCCCACCCCTTGTTTCTCCATATCATGCTATTCTATTCTCATCAGATCACATAAGCACCCCATACAATTATCTTTTTTATGTGCTTGTTTATTTATATTGTGTCTATTACCCCTAGAATTTACAGTGTCTTGAAACGTGTAAAAGACTGCTTTTTGAATTAATGCATTTTTATAACTAATTAAATAATTGAGTAAACTCACCTAGATGTGTGATAATAGGAGTTATGTTTTTTATTCTTTTTATGTATTTATTTATGCCTAGCACACTGCTTGGGACTAGTCGATGTTCAGCAATATTAACGATTGAAATAATTTGGCTCACATTAATGTTGATGTGGAAAGAAATTTCATGTCCTAGATTGGCTGTCTAAGTTTTAAGATGGTTGATCACTCTGAACTCTGAGAGGTCAGTAAGAACTATGTTCACTCCTCAGTGTAAGAGTGCCATTTAGAAGATAACCCATCTGACTGTCCTCATTATCAACTTTCTCCTTTTTATTTATTCGGTTTCTTTCTATTGTCTGTTCACGCACCCTTTGTTCGATAATGCTCAGCCATCTTCTGCAGGCTAGTCTGACGCTGAAATTTAACTCTCATATTTTTGAAGCTGTGATAAAAGTATTCGACGCTAGAAAACTGTCCCTTTGACACAGTGAAGAGCTCTTTGTTTTTCAGTAAGTGGAGTCTTTAAAAAGGTTGTGATTTTTATTGTCTTTTTCTGTGTGACAGTCTTGAGGAAAGGGTCAGTTAATTATGCAAATTCAGAACTCTAAGAGGAAGCCAATTGTGATGCAGTGAATGAAGAAACTGAATCCAGTCCTCTTATTTGGAGCCAGTCTCATTTCAGCTATGTGTGCAATGACTCTTTACCTGCCTAAGGTTTGTGGGAACCCACTCACAGTCTATGCAATGGGTATGGAGTGAGGCCTGAGAATCTGCATTTCTCACACATCTCCAGATGATACAGATGCTGCTGGCCTGAGTGCCACACTCAGAGAACCACTGCTATGACAAGCTGTTATTTTCTCTCTGAATATCTGAATTTGTGCTTTTTGAACTTCCCCTTAGACTCTAAAGGCCTCTACTCAAAAATCCAGTTGTATATCCAGCCCCAACTTCTTTTTGGAGTGTGACCCCCATATCTCTCAATGATCACTAGACATTTCCAACTAAATGAAATTTTGACAGTTCAGACTCAATGACCTTGGGAAGGTGCCTTAAAATTCAGCATCATTTCCTCAATTGTGCCTCTGTTTCTCACGTTACCAAGACTTAAATGTTTTTCCACCTGTTTTACTTCACGATCTGAACTCTTGGTTTACTTTATTACCATAAATATGAAGAGTGACTTCTAGCTAGAGTAATAGCTACTTACGACAGAAACATTTATCACTGTGGACAAAACACCTACCTCAGCTCTTTCTGAATTCTGGTGCACAGATCAAAGCTTGGTAAGTCTTGGTAGGCTGAACAAGCACCTCCTGGAGAAAGTTAAATTTAAAACAAAGATTTCCAAGTACCACCATGGGTTTATAATTTTGAATCAGAAATCCTGAGAATGATGCCCAGGAATCAGCATTTTTAATAAATAAGGCTTGGGTTAAATTTGCAAGCCACTGACTTAGATGATCGTACAATAAGATATTTTAATGTCACTTGGTTAAGTCTGGAATAATCCAAGCCTTCTTTTATACTTAAGGGACTAAATCAAAAGGCACATTTTCCAGCAATATTAGTAGTCCCAACTCTTCTTTTTCTAACAGTGTCTTGATGCGTGCGTAGATCGATGTTAGTTTTATGTTACTATATCGGTGTTATTTTCTTTATTCCCTGCTGATACTCATTTTGGGACTCTGAATGCAAAGTGCCTGGATAATGATGTGACACAGAGAAGGGTCCTCACCTTGGGTTTTCCTCCAAGGCTCCTCTGCTAGCATTCCTTAAGCTTGCCAGAGCAGTTTATGCACATAATTGATCTAATCTTTATTTATCAATGAAACTAGCCCTGCGGTTTTTCCCAGAAATCTCTTTTGACAACATGGAGGCACAACAGAAAGGGCACCATGTTAAAAATAGAAGAGATAATATTTTACAGCCAAAATGATTGTCACCACCTGTTATGTGTTTCTCATCTCTGGGTCTCTCCTTTCAATGCATTTTTTTTCCCCAGAAATTTCTTCTAAGGTAGAACCAGCAGGGGAGAAAATAATCAAATGCTCTGCAGCCTGTAGTAAACGTTCACAGAATAGGGGAAGATGTGAGATTCTCAGCTTCTCCTTCCAACAAAAACAGCAACAACGGAACAGTACCTCCTATTCAGATTTCAGTAGACTAGAGTGGGGTGGAGGGACAGAAATTCTGCAAATGATACAGGTTAGTCAATGAAGGGGAACATTTCAAAAGGCTTAAATTAATATGATGAGGGAGGAGATATATCTAGGAATGAAAGACTAGGGAAAGCTTACTTAGCATCTTCACTGCCCCATCTCTGCACACATTTTTTTTTTTTTGCTCCATACCTTCTTTGCCACCAACACTACTGCCCAAGCAGTAGCTTCTACCACATTTATCACCCATCACCTCCACCATCTCCACTGCTGCAACCCCACCATCACTATCCTGCACCACTATCCCTTCCACCATGACAATAACTTTCAATTCCAACTCCACTCTCATCCCGACTTTCAAACCTGCCACTGCCATCACCCTCATCTCACCATTATCACGGCTCACCCCACCACCCTCACCCCTCACCCTGTCACCACTGCCCACCAACCCCAGCTTTCCAGCTTCCTCTTGCTCACCTTCACATTCTCTCTGCTGAGCAGAGGATCTTATTAACACTAGAATTTAAACAATTGATGAAATCTCATCCATGTGCTCTCTCTATGATAGAGTAGAAAAGATACATGAGTAATTCATATTTCCCATTTTCCTTGGGCCAGGTTTTCAAGAACAAAAGCTCTCAATAGGAGAGGCTGTCAGGAGACCTTGTATCTCTGCTCTGCATTTCCATCCCCAGTGGGAACGGTTCAGGGCACTGCTCGACTTTGCCCTGGGTTGCCTTTTCCTCTATGAGAGTTTCCAACCTGAAGTCAGATCTGTTTAAAATAAAATGACAGCATCTGCGGGGAAGAAATATCAAAGGATGCCTCTTGCCTAGAGGTAGCACCTACTTTTAATTTTTAAGTATTTTATAGAAAAACATGTAAATTTACACAATCTGCAGAATTGTTGTTTGCAGGCACTTATGGTCTGTGCAGAGGGAAATTAGAAGTTAGAAAGTCTCACAACCTTCGTTTGCTGTATTTTAAAAGCTTCAGTTCTTCTCAAAATGACGATGTGAACCTTTCACTCAAGAATCATAACTAGGCTGGGTGCGGTAGCTCATGCCTGTAAGCCCAGCATTTTGGGAGGCCGAGTTGGAAGAATTGCTTGAGCCCAGGAGTTCACATGGAAATACCTCATCTTTACAAAAAATTTTTAAAAACTAGCTGGACATGGTGGCATGCGCCTGTGGTCCCAGCTACTCAGAACGCTGAGGTGGGAGGATCACTTGAGCCCAGGAGTTCAAGACTGCAATGAGCTATGATTGCATCACTATACTCCAGCCTGGGCAACAGAGTGAGACCTTGTCTGTCTGTCTGTCTCTGTCTCTCTCTCTGTCTCTCTCTCTGTCTCTCTCTCTCTCTCTCTCTCTCTCACACACACACACACACACAATTATAACTCAAAATATTAAAAATAACAGGAAGCATCAATGTCTTTGTTCTCATCTCTGTGTCTCTACAACCTCCTCCTACTCCGATTTTTACCTCCCGTCTATGTGTCTTTCATTTGTTTGTTTGTTTGTTTTTGTTTGCTTATTTGTTTTTGTCTGTCCTAAGCATTCCAAGATGAAAAACTGAGTGCCTATCACAAAACTGAAATGAAAAAGTTTGCAGCTGTGCTCTCACAAATATATGGTTTTGGGGTTACATAAGCCAGATCTCGGTTAATAAAATGAAGAAATATAGGCTTGGCTAATGCCCCGGGATAGAAAACCACCCTTGATTCTGGTTTTTTAAGATGCTATGGTTCCCCTGGGCAACACTATTGAATTACCTACGTGCATCATGTAGTAGGTAATTCATACAGCATGTGGTCCATACAAAATTAGCCCATGAAGACTGATTCCATACAAGAAGCTCCTCATCTGAGTTTCCCTACCACATGTATTATAATCACAATTCAAATGGTCTGGATACTAATCATAACAATCCCTGAAAGATTCTTTAACTTTAGACTTCTTAAAACAATGTTTTTTTTGATAATGAATGAACAATCTGGATTGAAAATGATGCATAATTTAGCATAAATAATCATATGCTAAAAACATACATATATAGGAAGAAAGGAATTATATAAACTGGCTATAGACATATTTGATTTTCAATCCTAAGACCACCACAAATTATATATATGAACTTTGATGAGTTGGGTTATCTGACCTTTATTTTCTTGATTTGTAAAACAGGAATAAAATACCAATAGACAATATTTGCAATGTCATTGGCTCTTGCACTCAGTAAATAGTGTCCCTACATATTTTGGCTTCTGCTCTTAGTCTTTAGTTTCTTCTCAACAATCCTATGCCTAAAAAATAGGTATTGCTGGCTGGTATCTGCTGTACTGTACCATCTATGTTCTTTGCTGTTTCTAAGTCTTTCTGCCTTGTTTTATTTGGATTCTTTGTGAGAGGCACAGGTACATGTCCTATAAGATTTTTAGTCTTTAATCCAAACACTTGTCACTATTGTTTTTGGCAGAAGCATTATGTCTATGGAATTAACATTTTTTTCCCTATATACTTTTAGAGTAGGAAGGGAGAGGAAACCACTTTCAGTGGGAAGAGGTTTACTTGGCTTAAAGAAGAAGCTGAATATGGATTCTTCATCAAGAATATGACTGTAACACTAGTAAATATTTCCCTAGTAACAATAGCTGGGAGGAGGGAGTCATGTTTAATAACTTTATGCTAAATAGCCTCTGGCTTACAGTGGCATGCACACACACACACACACACACCCCACAAGCAGGCCATTAATAACTTTTAAAATTCTATTATTTATCTTATTTTAGTTAATCAGATAATCAATATTTTATTGAATGCTATGTTCATCATCATTTTGGTAGACACTATGATGGATAACAAAAAGCAATAGGCATAGTCTCTACTTGGAAAGCCATTACAGTATTTAATAAAGCAAAACAACCATTTGATACCAATTAAAATAATTTTGGTTTGGAATGGTAGTAACTTTCAGTGATGTGAGCTTTCAGAGGATGGCAGTGAGTTAATATATTATTCTCTTTGAAAAAGAAAACTGTTGATGTTTGGAGTATTATCTATGTTCAAATTGAGAACATGAGTGAAGACTTATTATTCCCCTTCTGTTAACATCTTATCTCTTCATCTTTCTGGAACTCCAGCTTTATTTCTTTTCTTGACAGTAGCACTGTACAAACACAATATGTAGTTTAAGATATTCTGATAGCCTCATTTTCAAAAACGTAACAGTAAGTAGGTGGAATTAATTTTAGTGATATATTTTGTTTAATTTGATATATCCTAAAGATTACAACGTCAGCATATTGCACTAGCATGTTTGAGGCACATGATAGCTGCATGTGGTTAGTGGCTACTGTAGTAGATAGAGTGGCTCTCGAGGGTCCTCATGCAGTGGCTGCAGGACTTGACCTGAACATCATCATATCTCTTATTTTAGAAAAAAAGCTGACTCTATTGATGGACATTCAGCATTGTGTCAAGAAGAGGGAATTTCTCCTGTCAAAGCCTTCTTTATTATTTCTTCAATTTGTCCCCAGAGGTCCTGGCTAGGATCCTGTCATGATTCTCAGTTGTTCCCTCTTTCCTCCAGTTGCTGCTGTTGCTGTCCAACCAAGGAGGAGTTGCCATGGGCTTTTTTATTCTACAGCTTTGGGCATGGAACATCCAGAGGGATCTGGCAGGAGTTTAATTAGGATTGCAGATGACGGAGGTAGAGGAAAGCAACAGCAGGAGAAGGGGACAAACCTGAACAGAAGGTTCTCTCCACCCATCCGCTCCCTCTCACTTCAATGCTGCAGTAATGGGATCTGCCAAATCTCACTTTCCCACCTGGGGATGGTGCTGGCAGGTGGTAGGGTTGGAGGGTAAAGAGAAGAGAGTCTCATGTGGGCATTTTCAATTCCATCACATAATTTTACTTACATTTGCATAAAGATCAGAGTCAAAAATATTCTATTTTGGTACCTGATCTGGAATTATTTGTAACTAAGACTTTCGTTTACTCCAAAACCATCACCAGCACTGAGCCAAGCACTGATGTACTAGGAAAGGTAGAAAGTGGTCCCCATTCTCAAGGGTCCTTTCACACATTAGCTAGGAAGGTTGGAGCTATCATCAAACTGAAACTCCAAAAACATCTGTCTGCATTGAGGATATATTCAGGGCAGAAGGGTTACAATTATGTCTGCTTCATTTTTACTTGTATATAGCATACTTTTAAAATTGTTTTACAAAAAAGTTAGTACCTAAGTGGACAAAGTGAATAGGAGCAATTATCCATAACATAGGTAGAGGTGCCTAATGGTTGATCTTCTAATAGCGGAATTTCAGTCATCACTAAATACATAGAAGATGGATTCAGGGAATACACTGTCTTTCTACTCACCCAATTATATCATTGCTTTATCTGTGAGCAATGGAGTTGTGGAGGCTGGTGCACTGAAAACTGTCAAGTGGGAGTCAAATAGCTCTCATCTTTCAAGTAGTAGCCAGCCTCTGGGTCCCAATTTGAGCAGGTCCCAATTCAGCCACCTGTTTTTTGAGCAGGTCCCAGTTCAGCCACCTGTTTTTTGCTTATCTTTGACCAGTCACTTAAATTTTCTTAGTTTTTTTCTTTCAATTCTAAAACGAGACTAATAATTTTATCTAGTTACCTATCTGTTGCAAAGAAATGAGATAAAAAAGCTATCTGTGAAAACACATCCCAAATGTGTTTGTCATCCCAACAGTAAATATAGATCATATTGCTCTAGAAATAAAGGCCAAAAAAAAAAAAAATGGCTTCACTCCCCGTGTAGAATAAAATGCAGTCTGCTTATTACAATCTTAACCATGCACGCCAGGGGCACTGTTTCTAGCTGACACTGTACTCCAGTCACATTGGCCTCTAAACATGTTCCCCCCTTAAAGGTCTCTGTTAGCCCTTTTTTTTTTTTATCTTTGGAATGTTCCTCCCCAAGGCCAAAGGTCAACAAACTTTCGCTCTAAAAGGCCAGATAGTAAATAGTTTCACCTTGGGGCCATGAGGTTTCTGTCACAACTACTCAACTGCCATCACAGAAGAAAAGCAGCCATAGACAATATGTAAACAAATGGGCATGCCTCTGTTTCTCTGTTCCAATAAAACTTTATTTACAAAAACAGGTTATGGGCTAGACTTGGTCCATGGGCCACCAGAGTTTGCTGACCCCTCCCTAGTCCTTTTCATAATGGCTTCTTCCGATCATTTTAATCTCAGATCAATTAGAATCTACAGCCTTCCTTGACCACTCTATTGAAAGTTCCCCGACACCATCTCTTGATTGTGTTGCTCTGTTTCATTGTCTTTCTATTATTTGTAACCTAAATTATCTACTGTATTCATTTTCTTATTGATTTATTGTTCTCATCTGTTTTCTGTACCACCATAATTCTAGTTCGGAGGGCAAGGTCTGCAAGAAAGTAAGGGTATGTGCTCAATAAGTGATTTGTTTCATGTGTGAATAAATAATTGCCCAAAGAATGAAATTCTAGAAGGAAAATTCTAAATTTTAGTGATAGGAAGGCAAAAAAATTTGGGAGGAGTCAGAGGTATAGGGAGATCAGAAGCTCCTACAAACTATGAGGCCTTCCATATAATCTTTAACAAATGAAGCTTCTAAAAAGCCGACCCATATGAAACAAGGTAATTTTTTACTGTTGTTGTCTGGGCATGATACAGAATGTTACTATCTCAGTATTTTTTGGCTATAAAATAAACATACAGATAACAGTAAAAATCAAAGGTATAAATAACTAGCCCATTAGCAGGCTGTGTGCTTGGAAATGGTTTTGAGGAAGACTTTTAAAATCAGCTTTTAATAAGACCAGCCAGTTCATTTCCCACGCAATCAATCAGCATTCTCAATCAAATGCCAATGGCATGGTTTTGTGGTAGATACTGAGAATACTAGCAAAATGAGGCAGGCTTTGCCTTCTCAGCCATCAAGAGTAATTACGTAATGCCATGAAGACAAAGATTAGAGCCATTGTGATGGGGGATACCAGCCAGTGTCCTGGCCAAAAAACAAATGGTTCGGCCAAAAAGCAAATGGTTCAGACAAAAGGATTTAACCAAAGAGATGTTAATGAAGCTATGCCAGTATTAAGTGCAGAGGTGAGGGTGAGGCTAAAGAAACCATCTGGAAGTGTGAGAGACCCTCGGTCTGGCAACAGTTGGAAACCATTCCAACCTTCAGGCCAGAAGACTTAGAGAAAAAATGATGTTACCAGAGTCCAGTGAGAACTGATACCTGAGGGAGGGTCCAGCCAATAGGAGCTCTGGCCATAGAGAAATGTGGCTGTTACTAGAATCTCATCAAGACAAGCTTTCTGTACTTCCACCCTGCCCGACATAACAGGAAGTCAGAGGGTAAGATAGCTGGTGTATGCAATTTGTGGGAATCAGGCTTTCAGAGAACCAAGTAAGGCTGAGAGATGCATGTGACGTTGATAATTTAGAACAAAAGAAACATAACAGGCACAGTAGTAAGAGTAGGTAAGCCAGGTCACAAGAGAGATTGCATTTTGGAAATCAATACTTACTTTATTGATTTTATTTAGTTTGCAATATGTGAATGCAGCAGAAAATAAGGGATTAAAAAAGCTTTTAGAAGTGTGTATTTTTTTATACTTAAGGAAGTTGGCTAGAAGAGTCCTAGGATTATTGGCAGAGCTTATCTAACTCAAGCCAATGCATGTGAAGTCAACCACAATCTTGAAGGATTAGAAAATACCTTTCTAGCCTATTGCCTGGGGAAGAAACATTCAGAACTAAGGACCATCTTTTGCCTGGGAAGAAGAAACCATAGAGTAAAATTCATCACCAAAATAACATTGAATCCTCATTACTGCCCAAAACGAGAGAGAGAGAGAGAGAGAGAGAGAGAGAGATTTAACACATTCCTGATAATGAAGGTTAGTCACTTGTAAGTAATAGTTTCCTTTCTTTTTTTTTCTTTTTGGACCATTATCAATAAAAATGAAATCTCTCTTTAGCCTGCCAAAAGAAAAAAATTATAGAACCAGGACCTATTACAGGCTCTGTTATAGAACTTTGAAACTGGCATCTTAGGACTATGCTCTCTAACAGAGGGTCATTTCTTCAAGTAACTTTATGTTGAACTCTTATTATCAAATGATAAGTTTGAGTCTCCCAAATTACTACTTGCTTTTATTAATTGACTTAGTGATGCATTACCTAACTTTGTTGCACAGTTTTGGTCCACCAAGTGGCTACAAGAAGGAAGGAAATGAAGTGTTGGGCATTTCCTTAGGAGATTACAAGAAACGTAACTTTTAATACCAAAGTATTTATCATTTATGATTTTCATAGTTGTCTTGCAGTGATCTAGGAAACTTGTTTTGTGATTTCTTTATTATAGATCTTATTAAACTGTTTTTTTAAAAGACAAATTTCAAGGAAAAAGAACTTCTGTAAAATAATTCCAATAGATGTCTTTTTAAAATTCAAGTTGATTTCAGTGCTATTCTGATGTAGCTACCAGCTAACTTTGAGACCCCAAGCAAGCCACTTACCCTCTGTAATATTCAGTTTTCTCATCTATAAAATGAGGGGGTTGAGCTGAATGGTCTCTAAAGTGCTCTAAAGTGCTACATGCTATAATTATGGGTCTACGTTATCCCAGGAAATAGCATGAAAAATAAAAATAAAATTGATTGAGTTGAAAATGGTCCAACAGTTACAAAGAAATATTTGACATTGTAATCATGAACTCTCATCAGTTAGTCTTTTGGCTCTTTAATTTTGAAAGCAGATGTTTGATTGCTTGTTTAAAGCCTGTGTAAAAACCGCAGCCCAACATTGCAAAAGCTCAAAATATTCTTAAGCAGGGATATCAATTGCATAATTTCCTAGACCTGGCAGATTGGTTCAAATTAACCCACAGCATATTTGAAAGCCTTTTTCTTTTGTGAGCATCTAACCAATTCCCCAATGCTCTCCTCCTGGGTATCCATTTGTTATCAAAACCAGAAGCACAGTATGGCATCCAAATTGGAGTTCGGTGTCAGCAGAGGTTACATTTGTACATTTCCCAGAAAAGGAACAATTATTGTCATAGGAGAGGATTAATGTACAACCATTTTGGGTCTTTATTATAATCTTTTCTTTAAGAATGAGGAATTGGAATGTTAATGTATTCAATAATCTATGAATTATAAAGGTAGGCTATACTGCTTTGACCTTTTCAACATTTGGTAATTTTGATTGAGTGGCTGTTCTGAACCTGTTCTTTTTTTTGAGCCTGTTCTTTTTAACAGCTCTATTATCCTGTGGAAAAGAGGAAGGCTAGCCAAATTTTAACAATACATTCATCCAAAAGCAAGAATAGAGGAATTAGTTACAACGTGCCAGAGAGGGTGCAAAATGACTTATAGACCTTCTCTGATGTAACCTTTACAACATCTCATGAGATAATGTTATTATCAGCAATTTACAGATGAAGAAATTGGGACCCAATGTATGCCTCAATGGCAAGAGGGAGAGGCAATAATAATCCCAGTACTTTATGATAGCAAAGTCTATACACTTGCACAAAGGTAAGAGGGAGAGGCAATAATAACTCCAGTGCTATGTGATATCAACTTCTATACACTTCCTAGTCAACAAGGTTTTTGACTTTTGAAAGTTATAAGTGTAACTAGTGAACAGAAAATACCTGTAAATATCCTGTATTCATTCGTTCTCACACTGGTAATAAAGACATACCTGAGACTGGGTGATTTATAAAGGAAAGAGGGTTAATTAACTTGCCCTTCTGCATGGCTGGGAGGCCTCAGGAAACTTACAATCCTGGTGGAAGGCACCTCTTTACAGGGTGACAGGAGATGGAATGAGTGCCGAGCAAAAGGAGAAATGCTTTATAAAACCATCAGATCTTGTGAGAACTCACTATCACAAGAACAGCATGGGGGAACTGCCCCCATAATCTAATCACCTCCCATGAGTTCCCTCCCACAAAATATGGGGATTATGGGAACTACAGTTGAAGATGAGATTTGAGTGAGTGCATAGCCAAATCATATCCTGTGCCCCTGGACCCTCCCAAATCTCACATCCTCACATTTCAAAATGACAGGGCTCTGATGAGTGGAGGAACACCAAGTTCTTCATCTTGAGTCAAAATAGATTAAACAACATGGACACACATGCAGTGGTTTTAAGGATTGGAAGGTTTAATAGGCAAGGAAGAGGAAAGAAGAAAAGAAGAACCTCCCCTCTACAGAGACAGAGGGAGGGGGGCTCTGAAGATGAGAGAGGGAACCCCAATGCCATGAAAATCAGCCAGTGTCTGGAGGAAGCAGTGTCTGATTTGCATACGGCTCAGAGGATTGGTTTGACTAGGCATGTCATTCATATAGCCTGTGAAAAAGCTGGCCCTCCCACCCTAGCCTTTTAATATGCAAATACAGGGCACCATGATGTTCTACACATGTGGGGATATGTGGGGGCAGCTATGCTGCTAGGCACATGTGAGGACAAGGGCAAGAGTACAACAGTGAGAACTGCCATGTTGGGTGGACCCAGTTTCTAATGGCTTGCATTTGCATGTCAAAGGTTGCCTGCCATGTGCTATGAACTGGGGCTTTTCTTGTAGTCAAGAAGCATTTTTGGAGCTGCTTTAAAAGATACAAAACTTTTCTTCTCTATCTGCCTAAAATAATTTCTTAATAACTCCAATCACAAAAACACAATCCTGCTTTCCCAACAATCCCACAAAGTCTTAAGTCATTCCAGCATTAACTCAAAAGTGCAAGTCCAAAGTCACATCTGGGACAAGGCACGTCCCTTCCACCTATGAGTCTGTAAAATAAAAAACAAGTTAGTTACTTCCTAGATACAGTGGGGTACAGGCATTGGTTAAATATATTATTTCCAAGTGGGAGAAACTGGCCTAAATAATGGGCTACAAGCCCAATGCAAGTCCAAAATCCAATAGGCAGCTGTTAAATCTTAAAGTTCCAAAATGGCCTATTTTGACTCCATGTCTCACTGCCGAGTCATGCTGATGCAAGAAGTGGCCTTGGGCAACTCCCGTGGCCTTGGGCAGCTCCACTCCTGTGGCTTTGCAGAGTACAGCTCCCCTCTCAGCTGCTTTCATGGGCTGGTGTTGAGTGTCTGTGGCTTTTCCAGGCACATGGTGCAAGCTGTCAGTGAATCTACCATTCTAGCATGTGGAGGACAGTGGCCCTCTTCTGACAGATCTGCCAGGTCCACCAGGCAGTGTCCAGTTCAGACTCTGTGTAGGCACCCCCCCCCATTTTTTCCCACATTGCCCTAGCAGAGGTTCTCCATGAGGGATTTGCCCCTGCAGCAGACTTCTGCCTAAACACCTGGATGCTTCTATACATCCTCTGAAATCTAGGCGGAGGTTCCCAAACCTCAATTCATGACTTTGGTGCACCCACAGGCTCAACACCACTTGGAAGCTACCAAAGCTTGAGGCTTGCACCCTCAGAAGCCACGGCCCAAGCTGTACTTTGGCCCCTTTAGCCACGGATTTTGCGACTGGGACATAGGGCACCAAGTCCTTAGGCTGCACATAGCAGAGGGGCCCTGGCATGGCCCATGAAACCATTTTTTCCTTTTAGCCACTGGGCCTGTGATGGGGGTGGGAGCTACTGCAAATGTCTCTGACATGCCCTGGAGACTTTTCCCCATTGTCTTGGTTATTAACATGTGGCTCCTTGTTACTTATGCAAATTACTGCAGCAGGCTTAAATTTCTCCCTAGAAAATTAGTTTTGCTTTTCTATTGCATTGCCAGGCTGCAAGTTTTCCAAACTTTTATGCTCTGCTTCCTCTTGTATGCTTTGCTGCTTAGAAATTTCTTCTGCCAGATACCCTAAATAATCTCTCCCAAGTTCAAAGTTCCACAGATCTCTGGATCAGGGGGAAAATACTGCCGGTCTCTTTGCATAGCAAGAGTGACATTTACTCTAGTTCCCAACAATTTCCTCATCTCCATCTGAGACCACCTTAGCCTGGACTTTATTGTTCATATTTTGATCAGCATTTTGGCCAAAGCCACTCAACAAGACTCTAGGAAGTTCCAAATTTTTTCACATTTGTCTATCTTCTTTTGAGCCTTCCAAACTATTCCAACCTCTTCCTGTTATCCAGTTCCAAAATCACTTCCATGTTTTCAGGTATCTTTACAGGAGCACCCCACTCTACTGGTACCAATTTATTGGTCAGTTCTCACACTGCTAATAAAGACATACCCAAGACTGGGTAATTTATAAAGGAAAAAGGTTTAATTGACTCACAGTTCAGCATGGCAGGGGAGGCCTCAAGAAATTTACAATCCTGGTGGAAGGCATCTCTTCACAGGGTGGCAGAAGAGAGAATAAGTGCTGAGCCAAATGGGAAATCCTTTATAAAACCATCAGATCTTGTGAGAACTCTAACATGAGAACAGCATGGGAGAGACACCCCATAATCTAATCACCTCCCATGAGGTCCCTCAAACAAAACATGGGGATTATGGGAAATACAATTCAAGATGGGATTTCAGTGGGGACACAGCCAAACCATTTCACATCCTAAAATTTTATGTTATTCCACACTGAACATTCAAGGAGTTATTAGTACTTATGATGCCAGGTAGTCTTCTGTGGCTGGTAGAGTGATGAAAAAGACCAAAACTTCCCACCCTAAAGGAGACTATAGCTGTGGAGTATATTGACTGAGAGTTATGGGAACACACAAGAGGTGGTGAAGCACCCAGAGATGAGTGATTCTGGAGAACTGGTATGTAATACTTCTGCTCAGAGCATAAGGAACAATGGAAGAAAATAATGTTACTAGGGCAATGTAAAAATTTGAAGAGTGGATGTGGGACTACCCAGTAGAAGCTACTTCCAAAATGGTATGCTATGGAAAGAAACGAGGGAAAAGAAATAAGCCATTCTCTCTGTTGTTCCCTGTTCTCTTACCAGTGTCCCCCATTAGCTGAATCCAGCCAGATATCAGCCATCACAAAAACCCTGTCTCTAAGGGTTTGATTCAGAGCAGAATAAGGAAGAATAGAAAGGGATTGGGAGGAAGGCATGTAGAATCATCAACAGAGTGGCTTTCCAAAACTAAAGAATAGTATAGCTTGAAGATAAATTCATGCCTCTGTTTCTGTTAAAATAAAGTAACTACCTGCTGTTTTTAATTGATTTTTTTCCCCCAGTTTCTACCCACCAAAAATCTCTGTGGAATTTTAACTGGAGTAGTCTTACATGTGGAATGGAGAGGTGAATAAATGGTACCAACCATAATAGGGTGAACTCAAATCAGTCTGTGCTTATGACCTAAGTGTTAATACTGTGAAATGAAAGAAATATTGTCATTTCTCATTTTGCTGTAGAGATGCTAATTCTATACTCCTCTTCAAATTACTGGGATACTAGTTTGTGACTGATGATGAATTCCTAGATAACACTGGGGGCTGTGTGCCTTTGTAAGATTGAGAGAAAACTCATGATATTGATAGTCCATTATAATAGAAGATGAGATTTCAAAATGACAGTGGTAATGAGGGTTCGTTATTGGTAACTACCTTGATTCAGTTCTATAAAAAGCAAAGAAATAAATACATGATTCCCATAAATGACATTTGGACAAAAAGTGGTTGTGTGCCGTTTTCAGATAGCATTCAAAATCAATGGATTAGCAAGTTTTGTTCATTTCAGATATTTGGTACATCACAGTTCCATGTTAGTTTTTTATTTTAAGAATTAATTATTAGAAATAAACTTACCTAGAATATTGGACAAAGGAAAGAATATTAAGAAATTTTGTTATTGCTAGGAAGAATCTAAAAATAGCATTAATTGGTTAAAAAGCGAATTATTATGTTAGAAGCCTCTAGAAACCTAAATTCTAGACGAATATCTAAAACACTTATTTAATATAATTTCAGAAGACTAGGAAAAATAGCCTTATAAGAAAGCTCTAGATCGTCTCTAACAGAGATACCGTTGAAGATAAAGGAGACACATGCTCCAATAATAAGATGAGATCCTAGTAACCCTGGAGTGGCATCCTCTAGCAAACAGGTCTAAGAGAAGGTTTTGTTTGATTCACTCAACAAGTATTCATTGAGAATCTCCTCTGTGCAGTTAACGCAATGCTGTGGAATGTATAAAAGTTATCATAACACCAACTATAGACAAATGAAGAGGAATGCAGTTATCAAGAACTTCTGAGAAGTTCACTTTTTGCTGAGAGCTTTGGTAACCTCATTTGTCAGTGTAAAATCAATCAGGGGTCTTCCCAGTAGGCTCCAAGAGTGACTATATATTTCTTCCTTCAAAGTGTTTTATCCAAGAACATAATTAGTTTAACATTTAATATCTGGGACTTCCTCAGAGGAGGAAAATGTCATGAAAGAGGGAAGCATTGGAAGCCAGAAAGTGATAATATAAAAGCTGAGAGAGACATATTTAGTCTGCTTTGCCTTTGATAGGAATTGTATGCATGTGAGCTCTATTTCTTTTACCTTCGTGTGCTGGCTGGCTGGATCTCTGGGTAACTGGGACCCAGGGTGTCCACCCGACTAGGTATAATTTCAATCTTGCATATGGTTGTCTCAGGATTTTCTTTGGTTATAGAATATTTTCTAAACATAAAGAAGCTATCTCTCTTGCTTCTCTCCTGAAGAATCACCTTCCTATCAGCTTAGGCATAAACGGAAAGGATGCTCAATTATATATAGACTAAAATAATGACTCACTGAAGCATTCTATGAATTTCATGTTCACCTCACTTTAAATACAGACCCAGAATTTGAGATAAAGATATGTATGCTATTTAATATTATTTAATGTGGGATGAATCTGATGGAACAGATATTCAACTCAGTGATCTTGAAATATTGTGTGGCTAATATGAACAGTCTGCATGTGACACTCTATAGCCTAAATAACAGAGGTTAGAATAAAGTAAAATCAGTAAAATTGTGATCAGCTTTTGCTGGTGAGGAAGGGAGATGATTAATGATGTGACAAAGAAATTATAATGGTGTTTCTATTTTCTACAAAGCTGTTTTCAGCTTCAAATTAGAAGTTACTCTTTTTGCCAAAAAAAGTGGGGTATAAACCACATTCCAATTGCTACAATAATTCTGACAAACTTAAAGGCAGATAACATGGCATCAGGAAATGAGCAGCTCAAAATTCTGTCTTGATAAAAAGAAAAGCAAACTTTCCAATGAAAAAATGTCTGCTCTCTAGCATTTTGCAGCATATGTAATGTGTGGAATAAAATGTATGCCCTGGGTAACTAAGCAAAGAACAAAAATGAATCAGGAGACTCTAAATAACATAATAATAGTTTTCATAATTATATATAATGGGAGCAATTTATCTAGCTCCTTCATTGAAACATGATGTTTCAGAGCTTTTCATGGGCAGGTGAAATGTTAAAATAGAATTGTTTCTATCTCTAAATATGTAAAAGTATGGTGGAGGAGAAATAGTGATACCTTTTCCTCACCCATGGACCCATGGCAAAAGTCATGGCTGACACCTCTAAACCAAAAGATAGACTGGCAAAATAAAAGCATAAAAAGTTTATTTATCAAAACTTCATGTGGCATGGAAACTTTCAGAAGTTAGGTGGCAAAGGACCAGAGAAAACTATTTTTATTTCCAAGTCTGACAAAAGAAGTGGATAGTTGTAGAGAACCACGACTGGATCACAGGAGTATGATGTAATGATGATGGACTGGAGAGGACTTCTCAAGGCCAGATTCTTCTCTGTGTTTCTGTTAGCCATTCATTCCTCCTGGGTATCAGGAAGCACATCTGTCACATGAGAATCTGGGAGGCGGTGAAAGTCAGAGAGTGATTTTTCTAGGTTTTATGGTTTATTTGGGGGTGGGGGTGATTTCTAGTTCCTGTGACCTGCTTGGGGAGAAAAGGATATAAAGTTCTCTTATGGGAATTTTCAGATACTATTTTGACTTTGAATATGGAGACTTTATAACTAAGCAGTGGTCCTCAAATCGAAAGTGATCGGGATGTGGTAATCTTGAGAGATGTATAATAATTATTCTTGTAGATTCAGACCACTCTAACCATAATCAATGCCAGTCAGGTAATAGGAGATGTTTTCTGGCAAATTATTCAATCATGTTCCAGTTACCGAAGCTTTATGTAAAAGAAAAACAACTGTAGATACTGGTTTGTCTATGGATGTGCTGAAAAACTGGGGTACTAACTTGTTGACCATGGCTCATGGGACAAGACCATAGCTGCAGCGTAGTATCTAATTATGGCCATAAGTCATCAACTACTTAATAATTGTCTATATCTGGCAAATATGGTGTATATGTTTACAGTATATACCTGGACTCCTAATATTCCCTTTGAACCACTTTTTGGGTTTATTAATTGTTACTTGCTTTGTGTGTGTGTGTGTGTGTGTGTGTGCATGCATGTGTGTGTGCATGTGCAAGTGTTTAATCCATTAAAGTCTCTTAGCATATAAGAAGGTTTTTCTCATAAAAAGATGCCTACCCAGGCGCGGCGATTCACACCTGTAATCCCAGCACTTTGGGAGGCCGAGGCTGGCGGATCACGAGGTCAGGAATTAGAGACGAGCCTGACCAACATGGTGAAACCCCATCTCTACTAAAAATACAAAAATTAGGTGGGCGTGGTGGCGTGCAACTGTAATCCCAGCTACTCAGGAGGCTGAGGCAGAAGAATCACTTGAAACTGGGGGGTGCAGTTTGCAGTGAGCAGAGATTGCGCCACTGCACAATCAAAACACAAATCAAACAAAAAAAGATGCCTACCTATTTAGCCTATGTAGTGGGGTATTGTAGAGGAAGGTGAGGGAGGTAGATCAAGTACAACTGATTGTTTTGTGAGGATTCAAAGACACTCAACATTTTTACTTCCTGGTGAGCCTTTCTGCCTCGCAAAGGTCAAAACACTCACATCTCTTCCCCAACTCCCCAGCAATAGTGTTTTCAGATATGAACAAAATATTTTACTTGAGTTTCACCATTTTCCTTTTTTTTTACAATAAGAGAAAGCAGATTTTTATTCACAGTACACTTACAGTGGCTTTGTTTTTCCTGTTATGTAGAAAAATTGCTTTTATTTATTTATTCATTTCGTTGTTGTTGCTGTCAAAGTCAAAATGAAATTTTCTTCTTCCATTTACTTTGACATTTCACTGCCTATGTGCTATTTCTGAAAAAAAGAGAGGCATATAATATAAACAGTTCTTTCAGAGACAAAGGAGAGAAAACATGGAGAACAATGCAAGTTTCATCCTCTGATAATGGGTAGATGTTCTTAAAAGGCTAAGCATATGAAAAACTTTGGTGTAAGAAGGACAGAACATAATTTTATATACAATTATAAAATTCAACATAACATTAATCATCATTTTATTAGCACTTTTTCATCATTGTTAGATATAGAAACATAGATGCATTAATATATACATAAACATACAACATATTTATACATACACACAAATATGAAATTAACAATACAGTCTACTAATATGCTTGTGGTAGAACCACAAAGATGAATTACATGAAGATATGAATTATATGAAGAACTACAAAGATGAGTTTTATAAACATACAACATATTTATGCATGTACACAAATATGGAGTTAATGTTTATTCAGAGTCTACTAATAAGCTTGTGGTAGAACTATAAAGATGAATTATATGAAGATCTTATAGTTTAGATGGAGACAACTTTACACATAAAATTCCTGAATAGTGCCTTCTGTGAACAAGGCACTCAAGGAAATTTTGTGCAATAAATCAATACATAAAACAACACAAGTACAAAGCTGCAGGTGCTGTCTGGTAAGCTGAAACACACCACAAGGTTCAAGAGTTAAAAGACATAGAAGAAGCCTGAAGGCAATGAAACTATTGATGTGTTCACAGAAAAGTTAGTCACTGAAGTGTCCAAGCAGGCAGGTGCACATGCACTGGGATGCAGCTAAGCAGGTTGGAGGAGGCAGGCTCAGCAGATAGGGAGAAGAAAACAATTTATCTGATTTTTTTGAGAGATATTCAATATGAATAAACAATCCAGGGTGTAGAAAAGTTTGTGCAACAGAGGAAAATAAATTCAAGGGAAAATAATAATCTAAGGTATTCTATAAAAATAAGCTAGTTATTAATGAGTTTGATATTTACAAAGGGACACAGGACTTTTTTTGTTTGTTTTTTGTTGTTTGTTTGTTTGTTTTGAGATGCAGTCTCATTCTTGTTGCCCAGGTTGCAGTGCAATCCCATGATTTTGGCTCACTACAACCTCTGCTTTCCAGGTTCAGATGATTCTCCTGCCTCAGCCTCCCAAACAGCTGAGATTCCAGGCACCTGCCACTACACTCAGCTAATTTTTTTGTATTTTTTAGTAAAGATGGGGTTTCACCATGTTGGCTGGGCTGGTCTTGAACTCCTGACCTCAGGTTATCCACCCACCTAGGTTTCTCAAAGTGCTGGGATTGCAGGCGCGAGCCATCCTGCCCGGTCGGATGTTTTTTAAGGAGAAGGACAGAAGTCAAGATATGTATCTTCTTAAATAGGGGAATACATTTTACTTCCTCTACAATTACTATTTCTTCAAGATTTCTAAAATAGTTGACATTTTACACAATGTTTTCAAAAACTGGTTAAAAATATTGAAAAGGTAACTATGCATTTCCTTTGGAGAACATCCATTTCAGAATCCATGATCATCCCTTTTTCTTCCTTTCCCACTTCCATGTCTATGCAATCAAGTTGCATTCAAGCTGCCGCTGCAGTTTGTCTGGAATCCACCCACTCTCCTCTAATCCCTGCTGCTCTCAGCCTACTGACTCCTGTCCTCTGTCTTTACTGCTGTCCTCTCCTGGGCTGATTACAGAAAATGCTTCCTTTATGGTCTCTGCACTATAGATAGGTAGGTCTCTCCTACCTTCCATTTAATTTTCACGGTTCCATAAGAATTTTCTTCATAAAGGCTGGTATGACTACATAAGATCCCCTGTTATTGCCCAGAAGATAATGCCAAACTGCCTAATATGGTATTGATCACTCTCAAAATGGGGCCATTGAGCACCTCTCTCATGCTATTTCCCATTTGTTTATCCCATTTACACTGAGATTCAGTCAACCTGCTGTACTTTTCCCAACTCTTCAAATATTACACGTTTCCCATCCTCTGTGCTGTTCATTCATGTTTTTCTCTTGCCTGCATTCTTTTCTTTTCTTTCTTTTAGTCAGAAAATTTCTATTCACATTTCAAGATCCAACAAAATGTCACATTCTGTTTACTCACTTATTGTAAAAACGTGTACTCTCTTAACTTCCCCTTTCCATTTATACACCACTTGCATGTATGTGAATGTGCCTTCTCTCCTCCCCGTTACACCCAGCATACATACGGCCTGGCACACAGTAGGTTCATAAGAACTGTTTAACAAAATTTTCAAATCGACCCAGATGTAACACCCTCTTATTTTTTAAAACCACTTTTATTTTTTTTTTAATTTATTAATTTATTAATTTATTTATTTTTGAGACGGAGTTTCGCTCTTGTTGCCCAGGCTGGAGTGCAATGGCGCGATCTCGGCTCACCGCAACCTCCGCCTCCTGGGTTCAGGCAATTCTCCTGCCTCAGCCTCCTGAGTAGCTGGGATTACAGGCACGCGCCACCACGCCCAGCTAATGTTTTGTATTTTTAGTAGAGACGGGGTTTCACCATGTTGACCAGGATGGTCTGGATCTCTTGACCTCGTGATCCACCCGCCTCGGCCTCCCAAAGTGCTGGGATTACAGGCTTGAGCCCTTGCGCCCGGCCAAACCACTTTTATTTTTGTCAGTTTCTTTAGTCTAGAGAATATATTTCTATATATCTACCATATATATAGAAAAAATTTTACATGGTTTCTTTTTCAGGCCTAACAATAACTTTTACTGTATTAAACAGTAACTTACTCAACTTGTCAAATTAGAGAGGCAATTGATTTGAACATTAGCTCTTTAGATTGCATCAACCAAATTGGCTAGTCATTTTAAAATTTATCACTAGTTTATCACTAAAAAAAGTCAATAACTAACATTGCTCAAGCCACCTGTTTAGTGTTTGGCACTCTGCATAGATTTTAAGGAATGTTATTTTTCAGTCTGCAGTGGAATATTTAGACATCCATGCAAAGATTTTTTTTTTGGCTAAATTTTCAAAGAACATCAGAAATGTTGAATTAAAAAATAGGTGATGGGGCAATAAAGGCATTTTTATACGGCAGTAGAAAGCTATGGGGAAAATAAAATGTATTAATGTTGTAATTATAACACTCCATTGTCGCTGCTTTTTCAAGTTTTTATACTAAAAATCTTTCAATATAATATAACTTTAGAGATATTTTTCTTTGTACTAGGTTCCTGCATTTATGTCCCATATTTCACCATAAGGGATATTTGTAATATATTTTTGGAATGAGAAATGGGTCAAATATCTAGCTGTCCAGTATTTCACATTTATGAACAGAACCACCAAATTGAAAATTAGCCTTGGGTGTTTCTTGACTTAGGACCAACTCAGAAATATAGGCTTTGGAAAGTAAATATCTGTGATACAATTTTCAGAAAACATGTTTATCTTTTATGGCAAAGAAGAGTTATCCAAGTTTTAATTACAAGCATGGAGTGTCCCTAGCCAAGACTCAGTCCGAGGTGTTTAAGCATGGAAGATCATTTGGGAAAGCTGGGTTTGCAGAAAGCGTGAGCAATAAAGACATAACATATAAATGGATATTCTGCACATAGTTGGCAAAATCTTAAGCTCATCAAAAGGAGAGATCAAAATTCTATTTAATGAAATTGGAGATTAAGTTGCAGAGGACAATTTAACTGAAATACAGTACCACATTCATACTTCAAATAGTTTATCAAAAGAAAGACTAAAAAAAGACTGGTTATGTGTCTAGAAAAGGTTTGTTCTTCTCTTTCTCTCTCTTTAATTTGTATATATATATATGACCAAGGCAAAAATAAGAGGCTATATTGTTGGTGCTGTCTGTCCAAACCTCTCTTCTCCTTCTTTTTTTTAAACATATACTTAATATATTTCTGTCTTCCCAATATTTTCATTATTTAAGAACCATGTCTGCACACATTTAAATGAGTGGCATCTTTGCTTAAATTTGTTTTTGATGAATTATTTTCCATTTGTTTTCACCTTCCAAAGCTAGGTTAGTCCTAAATTATGAAATACTCAATGCTGTTCATAGAGTATCCTGAAATAACTTTTTATTTCAAAATTAAACTTAAATGACACAAAAGTATGTTCTTAAATAGACTATACTTTTCTTAGATCTTTTTCAGATTAAAAACAAGTGTTATCTGCATCACCCAATATTACCGTGGCAAAAGAACCTCTTTTTTAACCAAAGAGGCTATAAAAGATATTTCAAGGTGCTCTGTCTCATACTACTTAAATTTATAACTTATTAATTATAATAGAAATCTTATCTAACAATATTTAATATTATTTTTCCCTTTGAACTCTAATTCTGCCTAAGGAGTAACTTCGTTTTACGTAGACAGTCCTAACAGTAAATTACCTTTAACTTAGCATGACCATTTTGGATTGCTGTAAAATATTCCATAAAAATAGTAAGAGCCTTCAAATATAACTTAAAGTAAATGATCAAATATTATTTTTCCTATTTACAGAATATCTATTGGCCCAAACAAATATTTAAAATCAAAGTTATATTTGAATGCATGTATGACTAGATGAATGGATAAACAGATAGTAATGTAGACGAGCTCTCAAATGCTGTGTCTGTAGATCCCATGCCAAAAATGTGGGTGTGAGTCAAGTCTACCTAAGCATATTTCTATTTTCTAAAGAAAAAAATTAAGTATTTTAAATGCTTATACTTTGAATAAGAATACTTGCCATTTGAAAAAATGTAACTAAATATGTGTGTATGTGTCTCTGTGTATACAGAGACACACAATGATTTATAATTTTGAGAAATATGATATTCTGATTCTGATTAAGTAACTAAAATTCATACATTCAAAGTTGTGGAACCAAGTAAGAATTTTTTTTCTTAGACTTGTGGATTAAAATCTTGGCATTCTACTCATTTAACTAGATTTCCCTATGGCATTTTCATTTGGCACATTTTTATATATTTTGTAATAATATCATATTGGCTACATAATATGAAGTCCCTTAAAAGAAACCTTAGATTTCAGTTCTGTGGAAGAAATAATTTAGGATGTAAGGGTTGTGATTATATAATCAATATAAGTTAATTCTTTTTTTAAAAAAACAACTAAATTGATCAAGCAAAAAAAGGTACTCATTTGTTTGAAAATGTCAATCATTTTCAATTAAACTATTCAAATGTTTCCCAGGTTTCAGCTGATATCTTTTTCTTAGGAAATATCATTTTATCTTATTAAATTATTTCTTTCTTTTTTTGAGACGGAGTTTCGCTCTTGTTACCCTGGCTGGAGTGCAATGGCGCGATCTCGGCTCACCACAACCTCCGCCTCCTGAGTTCAGGCAATTCTCCTGCCTCAGCCTCCTGAGTAGCTGGGATTACAAGCACGGGCCACCATGCCCAGCTAATTTTTGTTTTGTATTTTTAGTAGAGACAGGGTTTCACCATGTTGACAAGGATGGTCTCGATCTCTTGACCTCGTGATCCACCTGCCTCGGCCTCCCAAAGTGCTGGGATTACAGGCGTGAGCCACCGCGCCAGGCCCAAATTATTTCTTTTGAATACAAAAAAAAAAAATCTTTAGCAACCAGACCAAAAGTGAATAAATAAATAGAGACAGCTCAAAATCAGTGAGCATAGTTCTTTCTCGTCCAAACATACAGGTGGAAAGTATGTGCTAACAAGGAATATTCTGTGACATCATAATTTTGGGCACTGAATTTTGATTGCAGTGCGTTTTTAAGAGTCAGGTACCTCCAAGTTTGCCTCTTAATGCTGCCAGCTGATGTCTCTAAGCCTCAGTTTTCACATCAGCAAATGTGACCACTGTTACATATCTCATTGTGCTACTCTGAGGATGACATAAAGATGCTGCATAGAACATATTTAGCCCAAAGCCTGACACATGACAAACACAATAAATCATACCTATAGTCAGGGCAACAGAAAGACAAGAATTGATATGATCAAAATCACAAAACCTCTTTATGTCCTATGAAAGTTACAGGCAAGAAATTTTGATGACACATGGGATGCTTCCCCTCTCACTAGTGGCCTTAAAGCAATCTCCCAAAGTATAATGATTTTTATAGAACTGTTGCTGAGATATATGTGTATATGTGCACATGTGTACATATATAAACATATATATACACACACACAACTACGTATATATAAGACATATACACACTGATTTTCTATCACGTTAGTTTTTAATCAGGTAATATTAATGACAAAATACTTGTTTGTTTTATTATTCCTTTGTTTAGTTCCTGCCATCACTCTCTGGTTTTTCTAGTGGAAGGCTGATCACTTTCTCCATAAATCCATTTAATCCAATCAGGCTTGGCAGGATTGTGACGTGTTCCCAGTTGAGGCCAAGATCTTGTTTCCTGGTCACTAAGAGCATGGGATAATAGTAAACTCCAAAACCACTTGTAAAATACTGTCAAGTCAGACCAATCCAAATACCTGTCATGCGCCCAGTAAGTTATTGAACTTTATAAAGTTCAATAAAATAAGACCCTTATTATTGATTTTCTAATCTTTTCAGAAGGAGAAAAAAAGACAATATAGGAATAGTGCTCAGTTGTATGATTCAGCATATAAATAGAAATTATTTCACCATGAAATCAGATAATTGAGAGAAAACTTTGGGATTGAATGAGTAATAGTAATAGCCTTATCTTCTTTTGTCCTTTATCCTCTTCCCACATTTAAACTAGGAGGAGAAATGAAACCAGTCACTTGTGCATGTTATTGGATAGTACTGGATGCAATTCTTTGCTCTTACCTGCAGTGCTCTCTTTCCGCCCCACCGGTAACTTTCTCCTTAACTCTCTGGCAATTCCATGCAAGACCACTTAAAATGACCCTTCTTCAATAAAGGTGTTCCTGAATTCCCACCTAAAAATAACTTCTTCCTTCTCTGCTTTTGATAGCACTTTATGTGTACTGCTCCATTTTTGACCCATGATGTATTCTGTTTTAGATATTTCATAATATTAGCTGTTCTAAAGCTATTCAGATATCCTGCTTGAGGATGGACTCTTTATCTTCTGCATAATAGTTAGCAGAGTCATGGAGATAGCAAGTATTTTAGAAAAAATATTGACTGAGTCATGAATGCATTTTATTATTTGAGTACTTCAATGTGGAAGGTTAGGTGCTTTAACTGTGCTTATATAATGAAAACCTCTGTTATCTGTCAAAAAAAGTGAAGACTTTGAAAAACATGTGGAGAAACTGGGGAGCAGCTAAGTAGCTATGAATTAGTCAGATTAGGCTCATCTATGCTGTAGTAACAAATAAGCCCCTAAACCTCAATGGCAATTGACATTTATTCCCCTGTGATCTGCCTCCCAAGTCATTGCAAGGAAGAACGTTACCAGTGTTTTGGCTCTTCATAAAACATTCATTATTTTCTCTGTCTTTTATATCAGTTTTCTTACCCCCTCCCCACTCAGCCCCTGAAACGATGTCATCTATTGTAGGTTGTGGATACAACAGATACAACAGCAGCTGCTTATGGTATTGGTCCATGTTTCAGTCAGAGTAGAATAAGCAATTCTGTGGAAGAAAATAAATACTAAAATTTCACCGGCATAACAAATTAATAATTTCTCAATCATGCAAGTCCAATGTGAGTGGCTCTTCTCCATCTTGTGGCTGTGCCATCTGAAGAAAGTGACCTTAAGATCACCACACATGGAAGGAAAAACCTGAAAGACCGTGTGAATAAAGGGCCAGACTGGTCTGTGGCCACATCACCTACACTAAATCCATTGCCATCAATCCAGTCACATGCATCCTCACCTCGAGGAAAGCTGGAGAAGCACATGGATGGATACTTGGTGTGCACTAATAGCATCTGCCACAGATTCTACAGTGACATTAGAAGTTCACCTAATTCCTAAGCCTGAATTTTATTTTTTATTTTTTATTTATTTTTTGAGGCAGAGTCTCACTCTCACACGCAGGCTGGAGGGCAGTGTTGTGATCTCCGCTCACTGCATGTCTCCCTCCCAATTCAAACGATCCTCTCACCTCAGCCTCAGAGTACTTAGGATTACAGGCACATGGCACTACGCCCAGCTAATTTTTTTTCTATTTTTAGTAGAAACGGAGCTTTACCATGTTGGCAAAGCTGGTTGAACTCCTCCTGATCTTGGCCTCTCAAAGTACTGGGATTACAGGCATGAGCCACTGTGCCTGGTCCTAAGTCTGATTTTTAAAATACTGAAAGGTATAATCTCCTATTTCTCGCTAGGAATGTGCCCTGTGTTAGTCTACAAGATGCTGAAGGCATATTTCAGGGGTTACCATGGGGATGTTCTTACAACTGATCACAGCAGATTTCTCCTTAACTCTGTCATATCTCATCAGTGTAGACTGACCCAACACTCTCCATACGGTTTATCTCTCTGGGTTAGATTGACTATTCTTTACCTCATTTTTAACCTCTCCTCATGTGTCTTCATTGAGATGTAGCTTTGTGTTTTAACATCTCTAAGAATATGTTTTGTTAATGTAAATTATATTTTACATATCCTTTGGTCCTCTATTTTATGTACCATACCCTCTGTTTTTTAATATTGTGATATATATGATAATGCTTTTATATGATCACTCTTCTAATTACCGAATTTTGACAAGTACACTATTGAAAATCAGCCTCATAATTAACAGAGATATTATCTTATTTTGCTGCAATGTAATCGTTGCTTGCTTTATCTTAACAATTATTTCTTGGATGGCAGAATTGGATAATCTGTGTTGTCACGTGGGAATATCTATGTAAACGGCAATTAAATACATCCTATTAAAAAACGGTGTGAGAGAGAGAGATTTAAGTTGAGAAATAACTTCCCTGTGATCTTAGTGAGTTCCTGGATTGATCATCAGATAAGTCTACAACAGATGCCAAAAAAAGATGGTATCAATTTAAGAGATTTCATTTAGTTAAACACATGTAATAAGGCAGACTATTTCTGAGAGCTACTTATGTACATTAAATTCTATTAGTGATCATCAGCAAAAAATTTATTAACATAAAAATTATAAAGCCATTTGAAGAATAATTACTGCTTATTGAGACAGAAAAATAGAACCATGAAGAAAATAAACTCTGCCAATTTAGTGATTTTTGTTAAGTAACCAAGCATTTCTACTTTGTGTCTTCCAAGGAAATTCTGACACTTACAAGTGTTATACACATTCTTTGTTCTAAAACTGCTTTATTTGGCTGTCATTCTGTAATTTTGTTTCCAAAGTGCCCATTCGCTTCTTATTTATTTTAATTACCTTCTCTTTGCACTTAAGATTAAAATAAAGTCAATTTTAGGACTGTGAAGTAAGAAAGGAGAAATTTGGAAGATGCAAAGTCCTGGTTTATAGATTTTTTTTAATGTAAAATTCTCAAATCTAAGAAGACTCAAAAAGTATATAAGATTTAAAGAACTACCTTTAATAAACTGTTGGATAACATTGCACACTTTGGGCTTACAATTGAAATATAATCTGGGCCGGGCATGGTGGTTCATTCCTGTAATCCCAGCACTTTGGGAGGTGGAGGCGGGCAGATCACGAGGTTGGGAGTTCAAGACCAGCCTGACCAACAATGGTGAAACCCTGTCTTTACCAAAAATACAACAACAACAAAAAATTAGCTGGGAATTGTGCTGTGTGCCTGTAATCCCAGCTACTCAGGAGGCTGAGGCAGGAGAATTGCTTGAATCAGGACCCAGGAGGCAGAGGTTGCAGTGAGCCAAGATTGTGCCACTGCACTCCATAGTGGGCTACAGGGCAAGACTCCATCTCAAGAAAAAGAAAAAGAAAAAAAGAATCTGGCAATTTTATGAATGAAAAAAGCAAGAGTAAACTAATGGACTGTATAGCATTTCAGGAGGTAGGATGGTTCTTCCCAAGTTCATGTAAAGCTGAATTGGGGTAATATTTCTTCCCTCCACAAACATCCCCACTGGGCCCTCACAAAGCCTGTAAAACAGCAAACAAATGTTTCCTAAGTAAGTCAGTATGCAGTATTGGTTTTAATGAAATCCTTTTAAAACATTCATAAGACATACTTTGTGAGCTGGCCCTTGAAAAGTGATTAAGGATTGAATAGGTGGAGAGAAGATTCTTCATTTTGTTTTATGTTTTTGAAAACTAGTAAGAACGTTTGAAAGGAAGAAGGAGTAAGGTTAACAGAATGGGAGGATAAGGAAACCCAATACCCATCAAAGAACTAAGCATATGGAGGGCTAGGAGCATTACATTTGGCCTTTTTTTGAAGAATTTGTGAAGTTCAAGTCACAGAATTGGGAATAAATTCCCAAATTTTCAGGCTCTGTGACCCATTCTCTTTTCGCTGTGCTCTTCTTCTGCCAACTAAAAAGACCTCTAATTTTAAGATAAAATGAAAATCTCCCAAAACCTAAGAAAATGTATTCTCCTTTCAGCCATGTAACATAGGAAAGCAATGAAAAGAAGCCTCCTTTAAAATCTGTACATTCAAAACCTTCAGTTAAATTTATAGATTTATTCAGGAAGAGCTGTCATTCTATTAAATCAGAAGTTAACTGTTGTACTGCCCCCTTAACTGCATTTGATATCAGCAGTCACAGAGTATTTATGCTTTGTGGTTCTCTTTCCCCTACTAATCCACATAAAAGAGATGTGTAGTGTTACTCTATTAAACAAAGTTTGATTGTGATTTTCCCTGAACCTTATATGTGGTTCCTCTCATCATAGTTAGAATCTTGGGCAGATAGATTTTTTTCTTATCCATCTCTGCATCTCTTCTGCAGGCACACAAGATCATCCTTACATATGCAAAATACATTAAACTAGTAAGATTCCCTATCAGACTGGACCCTGCAGGGAACAGGGTATGTGCCATGCTTTTTCCTGTATCCCTCACTGAGCCTAACACAGGAGCACACAGTAGAGATACGACAGAAATTTTTGGATATGTATTATGTTTTTAAAACCACATTGAATTTAAGTAATTACTTATTATAAAAACAAAAGCTGTTAACTACAAATAGTTGCACACCAAAAAGGCAAAAAGCAATCTTTTCAAAACTCTCTTGTGGCTAAAGTCCTAATATATTTTCACCTTCATATTGGTTTGTAGATGTATTCTCAGATTAAATACTATTGAAATTCAGGCAAGCTAATGTTTGACAAGGTGAATCATTGACTACATAAGGCTGGAAGCCAAAAAAAAAAAAAATTGATAGCAAATAAAATGTTAGGCTAAGAAATCTCAGCAGTGCAACTCTGGGGTAAGACTGATTTGAGGAGAAATCCATTGGAAATAAATCAACCTGGGCATGATCCAGGCGATGAATACCTCCAGTAGACTAAAGTCTGCAAATAATACTGAATGATTTCAAATAGAGGTTCAGTGTGAAAGTCATGGATGAAGGAGAGATTGAGTTGATATTTTTCCTTTGCAGCCAAGTTATGAATTAGAATGTTTCCCAGGAAGAGAGGCACTATCTGTGGTTGAGAATCAACTTATAAGACTGAAGAAGACTTGAAATGCTGGCCCAGCTTTATGGTAGACAGATCACTATAAAGTTAAGAATGAAAGTGAGAATTCAATTCTGTGAACTTACCCAGCACAGGATGTGGACATAGAAAGTCATGACTGGGAGCTACACAGAAATCTGGGAATTGCTGTGGTCCCTCGGATTGAGGTTTCCAAGGCAAAGAAGAACTGGTTAGGTGGAGTGAATTGGAGAAACCCAGCACACATGCTGGGTCACATTAAGTTTAAAGGACCATGGCTTCATTCCAAGTCTCACTCAATGGTAAAGAAACAGGTATACCACTTCCTTAGTCAGGCTTTGCGCATGAACTAGACTAGAGCCTAGAGTAACCATTTTAATTTGTTTTCCATACCAGTTCTTTTTGAATACAGGAGAAATTACTTTAATAATTATGTCCAGACCAAAGACAAAAGCTTGGATTTTTCCAGGCCGACTGAGACATATTGTCACCTAGAGCAAAATCTCCAGAAGGTAATGGGGGCTGAGTTTTAGGGATATTTCTGAAAGGACCAGAGGTGACAGAAGTGGGAGAGATTGGGTTAGTTTTGACGACAATTAGGTCTTATCTACATGTGATGATTATTTGACATTTCTTACCAGAAGGCACTAATGGCTAGGTTAGGTGGGATAAAGATAAAGACACCCTGCCAGTGACTTTCTGGAGGACTGTAGTGGACCCGTAGGAGGAATGCTGGAATGAAATTCTTTAGGGACAGGTCCTTTTGGATTTCTTAGTCAACCATGAATTAGATGATCAGGAGATGAGTGACTAAGTCTAGAGGACCAGAAGAAAGAGACCCATCAAGATGCACAGTAACTCCCCATGATTAGAATAATGGAAAACTAATGTATATAGATCAGGGTACAGAAGAAAAGAGGGCTTCCCTTCTCCAAGAAAATTCCTAAAGTGACTACAAGAATGTGTTTTGTTCCAGTCCTAAGAATGTATATTTGGGGAAATGACATTTGTGGATTTTCCGCCATTGCCAATCTACATAGTTGAGTAAAAGCACCGATGTTATCCTATCATTTATTTTATTCACTGAAAGAATCACAGGGTTTCAATAGCTTGTGTTTTCAAGCAATATGGAAGACTGCTTAACAAATCCAGAAATGCTGAATAAAATATCTTGAACATTCTTCAAATAAGTTCCTAAACTGCTAGAAAGTAAGGGACCTCCCCAGGGACAAAAAAAGAAAGAGAAAGAGAGAGAGCTGAAAACCTAAGGCACATAAGCAACATCCAGCATAAGACTAGACTTTGAACAATGGACAGGAGAGAGCTGGGAATGAGATACTGGTATCACATCAGAGCCCATAAAAAGTGACACCCTCAATAAAAGGGTCGACTTGAAAAAATTTGTTCACTGCCAAAAAAGTAGTAAAGTTGACTGGACTGGGTAGGAAACAAATAAGGAAACTGAAAAGTGTGTAAGACTCTTGCCATGAATATGCCCTCCTGGCATTTGCAATTTTAATTTACACCAATCCCTTGCATGAGCCTGAACCCCCAAGATGATAAATGAACCGAGAAGCAATCCCAGGATGGTACTACTCATGGCCAAAGCAAGCACAAAAGCTCCCTGGAGAAACAAAGTTCATAGGACTTTTAAACAAATCCCCATATTACTCATGTTTCTACCAGAGGTCCCTGAAGAAATAAATGTGCAGCCTCAGGAACATTTTATGAATTGCGATTTTAATTCTGGTTTGAGTCCCCATCTTCTTTGCAATGATGCATAATGTCTTTGGCTCCACGCCTTCCTGTGCTATGATTGCTCAACAAAATAAAGATAATTTAGAAGTGGACAGAGTATGCAGGGCCTTACTGAACAACAGAAAAAGTAATATCCTTCTATCTATGGCTTATTTTTAGAATATGTCCTTAAATTTCAGTGTTTGTCATTATCGTTCACAGAGCTTATCTATATTGACCTTTACTATCCTTTTTAACATTTTTAAAGCTTCAATCATATCTCTGCTCTTCAATGTCTTTTCTTCAACTGTTGTAATCTCAGTTTTTCTAGCTCTCAGAACTAATAAAACCTCCTTTCCCATTTATCATTCTGTTCCCGTCAATCCCTTCTGCCTCCTCAATGTCTTTTCTGTGACATTATTCCTTTCCCTACCGAGGGAAATTGTCTCAAATGGTAAGTCACTGAGTGTATTTAATCAGCTACCATTACGATCTCTGGCTTCCCAAGACATGTTTGTAGCCTATTTCATAAATTTATTGTTCTTAAAAGCAAACCTAATTTCACAATGAAACTACCCAATCCCCTTTTCATCAAAAACCAGGGTAAAAAATGTCTTTGTGTAAACAATACTGTTCAGCTGCTGTGATCTAATTGGAATTAGTTTACACTGTGCCTTCTCTAAAATCATTCCTCTTGGAATTCTTATTATAGTAAAGACTGCTTTGATCCCTTTTAGTCTTCCTTTGTCCTCTATTTCTTCCCTATTTTGTCCTTTCTTCACTTCTCAGGATGTGTACATTTCTGTAACGTAAAGCAAGCTATTGATAAGTACCCCTGGTATTCTGTGCTCAATAATCTTTGTTCAGTGGTCTGTTCTTAACACTTGATGCTTGGAACAACTCTGTGATTTCTGCTAATGCCCAAATAATAGTTTCCTCAAATGCTAAGTGCCTTGCTCAAGCTCAGATAAGATGACAGAGGTCAGAATAAGAGCCTGATGCCTACTATTTTCTCTAAATCAAGAACCTTAAAACTAGAGATATTTTTGACAACTGAATCTAGTATGGAGTTATTACCAGGTTCTTGCTAAGGTTGAGAATTTTTTTGGTGTGAATTTGAGAACTGTATTTGTGTATTATTTGTATATATTTGCATAATGATTTCAAATGTCCAGTATTCGCATACACAAGTTGAAATGTAGTAAAACTATTGAGGTCTGTTATTCTGCTAAGAAATTCCTTTTAGAGCATCTAGGAACATCCTCATCATATGACTCCTGAATTTCTACTTTCTATTTTTTTATTTCTACTTTACCTATGATCTCTCTTTAGCAATCTTTTTTTTTTTCCTCCTAGCTTCATATCAACTTAAATCTTTATATATTTAAATTGAATGCTCAAGTAAGATGGAAGTACTTCAATTCTGGTAGGCAACTGATACAAATCTAATCTTACGTAGAGTTAGGGGTGGGAGAGAATAATAGTGGAAGGATAATGTTTGCTAAATTACTGGCCAAAGTCTGTACGAGGTATATCACATACCCATTCTCAGTAGACACATCCCCTTCTAACACTCATGCAATGTAGTAATATGTTGCTTATTTTACAAGAAGCATAAGGAGATGCTGAAGGTAAAATGTAGTTGTTAATAAATTTAAAAGAAAGAATTCAAGCCTAAGTATGTATGATTCCAAAGTTAGTGCCATTTCCACTGCATCAGGCTGAATTATGTGATAGGCATCTCCACATATGACATGGTATCAAGGATTTGGGCAGGCCTGGCATCCTGATCAGTCAACCAACATACACTGGACTCAACCCTCTTATGGGAAATGCTAAAGGGAAAGACTCAATGTTTCTAATCAATAAACTTACAATCTCATTAGGAAAACAAGGATAACAGATATGAAATGATTGACAAACATTGCATGATCTCCTCATAACATGCATATGTGGGGACAGGGAGCATATAAGAACTCTAAACTTTCCACTCAGTTTTGCTGTGAATTTAAAATTGCTGTAAAAAATGAAGTCAGTTAGTTTAAAAAATCAGAGTTGAGTATTTCTTGGAATTCTTACAACTCCCAAAATAATCATCATCCCACCAATCAGTAAGACAACTCAATGCATATAGAACATCATTTTAAGGCAGATAGGGCCATAACATACAGCCTGTGATCTTTTTTCATTTATACCTTTTTTTGAATTATTATACATTAAATTCTGAGAATGTGAAGGTTTATTATATAGGTATACACGTGCCATGGTGGTTTGCTGCACCCATCAATCTGTCATCTACATTAGGTGTTTCTCCTAATGCTATCAATCCCCTATCCCCACACCCCCAGACCGTCCCTGGTGTGTGATGTTCTTTTTCCTGTGTCCATGTGTTCTCATTGTTCAACTCCAACTTATGAATAAGAACATGCCTGTTTGTTTTCCTGTTCTTGTGTTTGTTTGCTGAGAATGATGGTTTCCAGCTTCATTCATGTCCCTGCAAAAGACATGAACTCATCATTTTTTTATGAATGCATGGTATTCCATGGTGTATATGTGCCACATTTTCTTTATCCAGTCTATCATTGATAGGCACTTGGGTTGGTTCCAAGTCTTTGCTATTGTGAACAGTGCTACAATAAACATACGTGTGTCTGTGTCTTTATAGTAGAATGATCTATAATCCTTTGGGTATACATCTAGTAATTGGATTTCTGGGTCAAATGGTATTTCTGGTTCTAGATCCTTGAGGAATCTCCACAGTGTCTTCCATAATGGTTGAACTAATTTACACTCCTACCAACAGTGTAAAGGCGTTCTTATTTCTCCACATCCTCTCCAGCATCTGTTGTTTCCTGACTTTTTAATGATCGCCATTCTAACCGGTGTGAGATGGTATCTCATTGTGGTTTTGATTTGCATTTCTCTAATGACCGGTGATGATGAGCTTTTTTTCATATGATTGTTGGCCACGTAAATGCCTTCTTTGGGGAAATGTCAGTTTTTAAGAGTACTTTGTTTCTCAGCAACTTCAGTGTCAGTAGGCTCCCCTTAAGTGTTGTCTCACTCAGCTGGATGGCAAGTGAAACACAAAATGAAGCACAGCAGCTTTGCAGGGTGGTTTCTGCAAGAAGTGTAAAGAAATATCTGTGGATTGTCAAGAAGTGTGAAAAATCTAGCAATCGGTGTATTGCCAATCACTTCTGAACAGATACTTTCTCAGGAAACATGTTTCCTTTCTTGTTTCTCACTCTCTTTTGTAGCTGGGCTAATGTATAGTAGTTTAAGGTGTTGCAAGAGGCAAACTCCACCTAAACCTGTTTATTTCCCTAGCTGAGACTTTGAAGAATAGAGCATAAGGAGGTTGGAGAGAGAAGTGCTATTTTTTTTTTCTTTCTGACAACATCCTTTTGACTTACTGCAGGTTTTTTTTTCTCCTGCAAATATATTTTTGTATGTTGAATCTCACTGAGGACAAACAAGAAACAGACAGTGCTAATATAACCAGGCTAGGGGATATTTCAATTCAGTGTTCAACTAATAGATTTAATATAATTTATCATAAGCATAATGTACCTCTGATTGTATATCGATAAAATTAATCCTTATATTAAAAAAAAAAAAACTCTTAATAGTATATGTTTACCTCTCATGGAAGCTAAGAACCAGTTTCACAAGTGTTTCTCATTCCAATGACACATTATATTGAAAAACACAAATACCAAGCCATGACATTCAAGTTATTTTCATGAATTTAACTATGCTGATCAATTACTCAAAAATATTCCAGAGGAAAACTACGGGGTTCTGATTATAAAGTGTCAGAAATATGGATCTTTAAGAAACAAAAATCACCCCTCAATTGCAAAAATAAATCTGAAAGTCTATGGCAGAATAATTTGCAGAAAACTTAATTGTGCCTCTCTCTTCCTTCTCTTCCACAATGTAGACCCAAATAGGTAATGTGCAGTTTTGCTGTTTCCTAAATGTAAACTCCACACTCAAATTATGTTTTTTTTTCTGTTTTAAGATGAGGATTTAAAGTTGACCAAAGCGTTAATCTTCTGAATCCCTTCCTGCACCAGCAATAACCTGACTATAGCTGACTCTTCGGGAATACTGCCTGATTTCATCCAGCATCACATTCTCTATCAGCAGGCTGCAATTTGTGAGTTGTTCATAGAAACGTGAAGGAGATTAAACAAAAACTCTACTGATCATCTTGTCTACTTCCAGTTAAGCTGTCTCCAAATTTTACTTAATGGGGGTCCAGAAGAGGATGTAAAATACAATCAGGTATTTCGGTCTTGTAGTCACAGAAGCAAAGAATTTCCTCTAAAACACAAAATCTGATTGTGAAATTCCCTGCTTAAATTCTTTCATCAGCATCACCCTCCTACCACATTTGGTTCCCAAGCCCTACTTTCAGTATCTAGATCTAGATTATTCTGAGGCAGTGATGCCATCATATTCCATTGAAGCCTTGAACTCCTGGGCTCAAGGGATTCTCCTGCCTCAGCCACCCAAATAGCTGGGATTACAGGAGTGAGCCACTGTTCCTGGCTCAGTATCTCAATTCTTGATGAGCTTTGCCTGAAACTCTGCTTCCGGCACACCAATTTCTATAGGCTCCTTCGAAACAATTTCACACGTGTCTACCTCTCTATTCCTCAGCCCCAAATACTGGTTACTCTGATCTTCTCCTGTGCATGTTCCTAAAGTTCCAGTTCAGCAGTTATGCTTGACTTTCTTGAGCACCTTTCATCTCCAGGTAAAGGTATACCTTCTTCCTTGTGCCCTAACTGCTGTTTTTTGATCAGTGATAATTAAGCTACTTAATTTGTAAATTTCTTGAAAATAGGAACACATTCTTAATCACCTTATCCATCTCTGTACTTCCAGCTCCTACAGCAGTGCCTAACACATTAGAGGCGATGAACAAGTATTTCTATAAACACTGTTCTAATGAGCAAACGAGCAAAGAAGCAGTTCATCTATAGAAAATAGAGATTATGTCTTTTTGTAAAGGCATTGGTTTCAGTCATTAAAATGCACAAAATAAATTATAAGCCAGTGCTATAAATTGGGAAAATTACTGAATAATCGTTCAGGCAACAGTGCAAACAGACCTTGCGTGTACCCACCAATAATGCATCAAAATAATGTAATAATAATAACAATAATGACATCTAGAAGAGTTTAAAGACAATAACAGGAAAGTCAACAGGTATTGTAGTTAGGTCAACATCAAAGTGGTTAAGTTCACTTACACTGCTAAAAGTATCAGATTTTAGAAATGGTTTTAAATGGCTGGAATACTAGGGCCCTAAGTGGTCAAGGTACATGGACTTAGACACAGGGCACATGGGAAACTGAAACTGATTTAGGGCTCTGTAAGGATAGCCTGAGTTTATGAAACAGAACCTAGATGAACTTGACCAAGTAGAAAATGACAAAGAAGTTTGTCATCTACCTCACTGTTTGTGAAGAGATGTTTCTCATGAGAAACTCCCTGTTTGCTGTTGTGCATGGAAGTGAGATCTGGATTTGCTCTATACCAGCCAGAGCTAGGAATATAATATAGATATAAGTCCAAGATTCACAAAACCCTGGGACTCTAGCAAAAGCAACTTAAAACTACTCTACAGGGACACTTACACAATCCAGGGCATGTGGCACTCAAAGAGTAAACAAACCAACTCTAACCAAAAGTGACTTCTAACAAAAATTACATGCCCCTGGAGGAGATAAGCAGCAATAAGAGAGAGTTGGCAGATGCAAAAGATGAGAAAAATGATGCCCCAAGGTCTATAAACAATAAAACTTTGATATTTCACATATTCGAGATTCAGCTACATAGAATTACATAGATACCACTAGGACTTTCATTGAAGAAAAACTTGCTGTGAATTTGCAGATGAAGTTACTGTGGTAAATATCATGTCCCAGTGATTACACAAGGCTTAGCTTATCAGAGGCTTGTTTGATTCAAGGGAAATTGCGAAGGTATGTGTTTCAAAAAAAATAGGTCAGAAAGTTTTTGCAGCAAAAGTGCCCCCTTATGAATGACTTCTTTCGGAGTCTGTTTAGGCTGCTATAACAAAATAGCTTACACTGGGTGGCTTGTAAACAATGGAGTTTATTTCTCACAGTTCTGGAAGCTGGGAAATCAAAGATCTGGGAAGGTCAGTGTCTGATACAAGATGACTTCGTAGTTCACAGACAGCACATTCTTATTGTGTCCTCACATGATGAGAGGGGCAAACAAGCTATCATGGGCCTCTTTTGTAAGGGCACCAATCCCATTCATGAGAGCTCTGCAGTAGCAACCTCAAAGACATTTTACAATAGTAGCTGTATGATACTGGAACAAGTGAAACTTCTTAGTGCCCATATTTATTTTTGCCTCATCAGCCCTGGATTGACTGGATCTGGCTTCAGTTTGACTCTTCACATACACATTTACTCAGACTATCGAGTTTTATTGATTGATTTCCATGAGGCTGAGTGGTGCCCCAGCACTTGGTCTCTCTAAAATAACTCTTCTAGGTCTACATTCCGTTTGCTTTGCTGTCTTTTGCCAGTTTATGTCTGTAGGCTGAGATAGGAGAATAGATAGATAGATAGATAGATAGATAGATTGATTGATAGAGTGATACACACACACACACACATTATTTTATTTTATCTTATTTGTTTATTTTCCCCCATTTATTTATTTTATTGCATTTTAGGTTTTGGGGTACATGTGAAGAACATGCAAAATTGTTGCATAGGAACACACGTGGCAGTGTGATTTGCTGCCTTCCTCCCCATCACCTACATCTGGCATTTCTCCCCCTGCTATCTCTCCCCAGCTTCCCACCCCCCACTGTCCCTCCCCTATTTCCCCCCAACTGACCCCAGAGTGTAGTGCTCCCCTCCCTATGTCCATGTGTTCTCATTGTTCAACACCCGCCTATGAGTGAGAACATGTGGTGTTTGATCTTCTGCTCTTCTGTCAGTTTGCTGAGAATAATGGTTTCCAGGTTCATCCATGTCCCCACAAAGGACCCAAACTCATCATTTTTGATGGCTGCATAATATTCCATGGTGTATATGTGCCACATTTTCCCTGTCCAGTCTATCGTCGATGGGCATTTGGTTTGGTTGCAGGTCTTTGCTATTGTAAACAGTGCTGCAATGAACATTCATGTGCACGTGTCCTTATAGTAGAACAATTTGTAATCCTTTGGATATATACCCAGTAATGGGATTGCTGGGTCAAATGGAATTTCTATTTCTAGGTCCTTGAGGAATCGCCACACTGTCTTCCACAATGGTTGAACTAATTTACACTCCCACCAACAGTGTAAAAGTGTTCCTATTTCTCCACATCCTCTCCAGCATCTGTTGTCTCCAGATTTTTTAATGATCACCATTCTAACTGGCATGAGATGTTATCTCAATGTAGTTTTGATTTGCATTTCTCTGATGACCAGTGATGATGAGCATTTTTTCATATGTTTGTTGGCTTCATGTATGTCTTCTTTTGTAAAGTGTCTGTTCATATCCTTTGCCCACTTTTGAATGGGCTTGTTAGTTTTTTTCTTGTAAATCTGTTTTAGTTCTTTGTAAATTTTGGATATCAGCCCTTTGTCAGATGGGTAAACTGCAAAAATTTTTTCCCAATCTGTTGGTTGCCGATTCACTCTAATGATTGTTTCTTTTGCTGTGCAGAAGCTGTGGAGTTTGATTAGGTCCCATTTGTCTATTTTGGCTTTTGTTGTCAATGCTTTTGGCGTTTTGGTTATGAAGTCCTTGCCTGCACCTACGTCCTGAATGGTTTTGCCTAGATTTTCTTCTAGGGTTTTTATGGTGTTAGGTCTTATGTTTAAGTCTTTAATCCATCTGGAGTTAATTTTAGTGTAAGGTGTCAGGAAGGGGTCCAGTTTCTGCTTTCTGCACATGGCTAGCCAGCTTTCCCAACACCATTTATTGAACAGGGAATCCTTTCCCCATTGCTTGTTTTTGTCTGGTTTGTCAACGATCAGATGGTTGTAGATATGTTGTGTTGCCTCCGAGACCTCTGTTCTGTTCCATTGGTCTATATCTCTGTTTTGGTACCAGTACCATGCTGTTTTGATTACTGTAGCCATGTAGTATAGTTTGAAGTCTGTTGAAACAAGTTCTCACTCTGTCACTCAAGCTGGAATGCAGTGGCACAATCATGGTTCACTTCAGCCTCAACCCCCTTGGCTCAAATGATCCTCCTGCTCCAGCCCCTTGTGTAACACACATCACCACCACGCACCCAGCTAATTTTTGTATTTTTTTATAGAGGTGGGGTTTCTTCACGTTACCCAGGCTGCTCTTGAACTCCTGGCCAGCCTGGGAAAGACTCAAGTGACCCCCCCCACCTTGGCCTCCCAGAGTTCTGGGATTACAGGCTTGAGCCACCATGACTGGCCAAGGGACACAATAATTTATAAACATCTTTTGCTTAAAGTTACTTCTAAAGAAAATCCATGTTCCACAGAAAAGTGGTTATCAGAACACCGGTAAATACTATTTCCTAATAGCAATAGCCAAGAGGTGGTTCAGGAACATCATCCTGTGTAATCACAACATGCCCCAAGTATTCTAGAGAATCTGACAATTTTTGCCTTCCTACACATTGCCCTGACCTCAGGCATTGTTTATATTTGGGGAGTCAGCTGCTTTATCCCAATTCTTTTCTTTTCTTTTTACTTTTCTCTTCTCTTCTCTTTTCCCTTCCCTTCCCTCCTCTTTCTTTTTTTCTTCAAGAGAAGCAATTTCTCTGTTCCCCAGGTTGGACTTGAACTTCTGGGCTTAAGTGATTCTCCCACCTCAGCCTCCCAAGTAGCTGGGACTACAGGTGCACACCACCATGCCTGGTTAGTATTTCTGTATCTGTTGAAGAGATGGGGTTTCACCATGTTCCCCAGGCTGGTCTCAAATTCCTGGGCTTAAGCAATCCTCCCATCTCATCCTCCTCAGTAGCTGAAACTACAGGTGTGCAGCACCATACCCAGATGCAATATTTTTAAAGGAAATTACTCAAAATTATCTAAAAATAAGAGATAAACTGAGAGGTTATTAATATTCTCTCTTTTTATGGAAAAAAATCCTGAGAATGTGAATTATGTACATTGCTTAACACAAATCATTTGTAAAATCATTATCATTCATGATAAGGAAGCATTTTATTATTCCCAACGATAATTTGTTTTTAAGCTGCTGAGGTTCTCAAAACACATCCTGGAGATTAGCCATGAGAAGTTGGAGGTTGGTATGAACTTTGTGAAGGCCACTCAAGTTGCTCCTCACCAGTTTCTGTTTTCAGACTTGAGAATAGGGAGTCCACTTCTGTGTATATAAATCATTACCAGTTCAAAAAAGAACAATGCACTGTGCTGAAGGGACCTCCTTTCACTAGGATAAGAGTTACACAAGACTAATACACCAGACACTTTATATCATTGTTTATTGCATGTGGTCTTCAGAATATTATTTTTTTCCTGCATTATATCCAACAATGTAATGTTAGTGTATACTTTCTTCCATATGTTTTTTAGTTTCTTTGGAAACCTTCTAGATACTGTTTTGTTTAGAATGTTTTGTAGAAAAGGAACTTACACCATTTATAATACTTAGAACAAGAAATGTTTATATGATGTGAATGAATTCTCTACAGAGAATTTTACATAACTGCTTCATTTTAATTTAGTATCTTGACTCATTTTTTCCTCATTTTTTTATTATAGAAAGGGTACAAGGCCAGTGAAAGAAATATCAAAAGCCAATTAAAAACAATCAAAAAATTTCTTTCTTTACACTTATTTCTGACAGCAATTTAGCCTCATATCATTTGTAACATTTTGAAAATCAATGTTTGGCAAATTATTACCCAGATTCTCATTTAGGGTTTAATGATTTCCTTATAGATACTGTTATATGGGTGTCGAAGGCAACCATAATACAATTAACAACTAAGATGTGCTGAATATTCTGTATTATGAACATAAAGTAAATTAAATCTGTAGTTTTACTTAACCCTCACTGTAACACTAAGAAACAATATTGGCATTCCATTCTATAGGAGCTATTTGTATTTTGAAGTACTAATTTCATTTACTCAACAAGATGTTAACCATAAAATATAGCCCATGCACTGTGCTAGACTTTAGAAGTTTAAATTAAAATAAGTAACATTCTTACACTTAAGATTCTGTTTATTGGCATAGAAACAACATACAATTTAAACATTATAAAATAAATTTCTTTGTAAACAACTATTGGGCTTAGTAACATAATAATTTATACAATTTTATCTATTGCTTCAACCTACATTAATGATCCTTACATGCAATGGTTTTTAATCAAGTAGGTCACATACCTCAGCTCAGAAAAAAAGCACATCCCCATCTCCATAATGCACATACCTGTCTGTAACTAACACAGTTGGACACACATTGCCAGGAGACTTGAGGATCTCTAGAATGTGACATTCTGCACAATTCTGCTCACATTTTCTCCCCTTTCTAGTTCATTATCTTTATTTCTCCTGGAGTTATTTTCATGAAAATCTGATCATGCCACTTCCTTTCTTAAATACTGCAAAAGCTCTTGAGGCCTACAAAGTAAAATATAAGCTCATAACCATAGCATATAGAGGAATTCCTGATCTGAATGCAACTCACCTTTGCGGTCTCTTCCTCTATCCCTATACTTCTACTTCTGCCATATCCCAAATTTCCTATGCCTATTACATTTTTTGCAAATTTTTATAGTGACTGCATCCTTCTGTATATACATGTAATACCTTGTCTACAACCCTGGTATCTATATTGAACTCCTATTTACTTCTACTGAGCCCTTAGGTTATAGTTCCAAGATCACCTCTCTGGCCCTTCTTGAGAGTAAAGCTTTCCTGCTCCTGGTTGGCTTGCTTTCGTTATAGTACACTCAGTCCTCAATATCCATGGGTTCCGTATTTATTTCAACCATCCACAGAGGGAGGGAAAATGTATTTTTTTAAATGGATGGTTGCATCTGTCCTAAACATATACAGACTTTTTTCTTGTCATCATTCTCTAAATAATACGGTATAACAGCTATTTTCATAACATTTACATTGTATTATGTATTATAAGTAATCTAGAGATGATTTAAAGTACACAGAAGGATGCGTGTAGATTATATGCAAATACTATACCATTTCATATCAGAGACTTGGGCATCTGTGGATTTTTATATCCACAGGGGTCCTGACACCAATCCACTGTGGATAGCAAGGAACAACTGTACTCGTAATATCGTTTTGTAATCATCCCAGAATCAGTTAGCCACAGCTGCTTTTGATCAGAGACTATGCCTACTGATATTTGCATTTCAATTATTTATTCTAACATCCAGCACATAGAATACAGACATATTTATTTAATGAACTGATATGGGCAAAATGTTTTTTATCTGGAAAACAACTTCAGAGCTTTACTTTTCCTCCCAAATATGCAACTCTTCATACTACTTCCAAGAAGTAATGCCTAAACTCTCAGAAAGTTAATGTTTTGTGATAAAAATGCTGAACACCTGTGCAGGCTGTATTTTGATCAGATGACCTTGCGCTGTCTGGAGTCAGAATAACTGCTCATATACCTAAAAGTAAGGTATTTTGAGCTAAAGAAGCCAGAGAAATAGACTTTCATGGTACAATTTGTATAAATAAGTTTGAAAACAGGCAAAACTAATCTCCGGTGATAGAGGTCAGAATAGTGGTTATCTCTGGGGGACAATGATCTCTAGTAAGAGGCTTGAATGAGCTTTCTAGGGCATCAGAAATGTTTTATAACATGATGGAGGTGACTGTTAAATGGATGAAAGCATATGTAAACATTCCCTGAGCTGCTAATGAAATACTATTAGAACTATCACTATTAGTAACATTTTTTTATAAGTAAAGCTGGCTCTGAGACTTTCAGTATGGCATACATCAGCAAGACCATCATTCTGATTCAGCTCTAGAATGGGGAGGTAGGTAATGGACTTTAAAAGGCTCGAAATCCATTTTTCCAAAAATTTGAGGCTCACTATAGACCCACTGAAGTTCACCATGGCCCATGCACTATTAAATTTTATAGATGGTGTGATGGTTTAAAACATCTCATATCCAATTCTTTGGACAGGCTATCTCTCAAGAATAAGGTCTAATTTACTTAAGTGGGGGCTGTACTTAGTGACTTGCTTTTTTTTTTTCTAATAGATAAAACCAAGTGAGAAATGATGAAGTGCAACTTGGGAGACTAGGTTGGAGGTACCAAGGATTGTGTCCCATTCACTCTCTCTTGGATCACTAATAGTAGAGAAAGTCAGCTGCCCTGTTGTGAAGACCCCTACAGAGAGGGCTACATGGGGAGGAAATGAGTCCTTCAGCAGCCAGTTGTAAAGAAAGAAAACAGTCTTCCTTAGACCATGTGGTTGTTAAATCATGTGACTGAGTTTACAAGCAGATTTCCCAGCCCAGATGCTGCCTCCATATATTTGCAACCCTGGTCAATATCTCTGCTGTAACCTTACCGGAGTGCCTGAGCCAGAACTACCTAACTAAGCCGATCCTGAATTTTTAACTCTTGAAACTATGTAAGATAATAAATGTCTGTTGTTTTCAATTATTAAGTTTTGAGATAATTTATTATATGTCAGTAGATGTATAATATATATTGGAAAATTAAGACCCAGAGAGGTTAAGTCTCTTGGGTGGGATCACACATAGAGTCATAATTGAGATTAGAATCCAGATTCCTCTCCTATAACACCTCACTCTTAGAACTATTGTAAATTTTAGAAGAGATGTATTTGTAAAGCATTAGAAGAGTTTTAACACACAGTGAGTTGTCAATAATGTTAGATTATAACTTATTATTTATCCTTCACAATTGACCTTTACTAATTACAACCCAATATGAAATAAATGTTAGAGTTTATATCTTCATCTCTAGTCTCGTCATTAAGTAGGTTCCATAAAAAGATGAATAAAGAGATCTTCCATCCACAGCATTCAAAAGTCTGAGACTATTCACTTTATAGGAGTGCTGATTAAAAATGCAAAGTACCTCTGGCAGAGAGGCTCGCATTGCACTCTCTGCCAATGCTCAAAGGCTTCAGGAAGACTTTACCATCTCCGAGGACTGAGAACAGTATCATAGTCAAAGGGAAGACATGACCTTGGAAGGTAGAGAAACAAAGTTTGAAGAAGCTCTCAAAAAAGAAAGGCTTGTCCTTTTCTTTGTTACAGAAATTGTAAGGAGTTGAAGGATAGGGTTCTAGACTATTGCTATTGAATAAAAACTAAAAGAATAGAGTTAGGTATTGGCTAATGGATGGGGCATCAGTGGCACTTTCATTTCTTTTACATTCTTTAATTTGTCATTGAAAAAATTCTGTTCTTATTTAATTTGAGAAAGCAGATGTTTAGGAGTAGATATTTGTTTTACAGTTCACATTTGTGTTCATGTGCATTTATAGAAACCTTATCTTAACCTACAAATAACTGAATTCAGAAAGATCACAATCTGTATGGAATTGCGGGTTTGCTTCTACTCCTCAGGCCTTCAGTAAATTCACAGACAGAGAAAAAGATGAAAAGCATCTTTTGATATACAACAAACTCTTCTTCCCTTCCAGGTAGATTTGATTTGGATTTTGGTTCAAAAGAAGGGATGATGGGGAGAAAAGGAGAAGGCAAGGAAAAGAGAAAAAAGGAAGAGGAAGAAAGGAAGAAAAAGAGAGAAAGTGATATTGGAAGGAAATAAGAAAAGACACATTAGAGCCAACTGTATTAATACATATCTCAACTGTAGAACTTTATTGAGAATACCAAGCTCATTTGACATAAGGCAGGCATACATTTCAGAAATCTCTTTCATCTAATGTATGTTGTTCAAATTAAAATGTGCTTTTTAAAAATTCCCACAAACTTTATCTTAAAACAGAAAAAAACAATAAAGATAACAAGTACACCTAAATAGCAAATTCACTTAAGACATATTATTTATTATTTATTTTTTTTAATTGCATTTTAGGTTTTGGGGTACATGCGAAGAACATGCAAGATTGTTGCTTAGGTACACACGTGGCAGTGTGATTTGTTGCCTTCCTCCCCTTCACCTATATCTGGCATTTCTCCCCATGCTATCTCTCCCCAACTCCCTACTCCCCGTTGTCCCTCCCCTATTTCCCCCCAACAGACCCCAGTGTGTAGTGCTCCCCTTCCTGTGTCCATGTGTTCTCATTGTTCAGCACCCGCCTACGAGTGAGAACATGCGGTGTTTGATTTTCTGCTCTTCTGTCAGTTTGCTGAGATACCATCTCACGCCAGTTGGAATGGTGATCATTAAAAAATCTGGAGACAACAGATGCTGGAGAGGTTGTGGATAAATAGGAACACTTTTACACTGTTGGTGGGAGTGTAAATTAGTTCAACCATTGTGGAAGACAGTGTGGTGATTCTTCAAGGACCTAGAAATAGAAATTTCATTTGACCCAGCAATCCTATTACTGGATATATATCCAAAGACATATTCTTATACTCCAATTTTATTATATATTTTATGGTGTTTTCTAAACAAGCCCTGTGGCAGTTAGAATTAATGTTCCACTTTTTAAGACTTCAAAATTTCAGATGGTTTAAGAAGAGATGGTTTAAAACTATCTGTAGCCTACATATGAACACAGCTTCCCTGTATGACAGCATTAAATGTGTGTGTGTGTTCTTCATATACAGTCAAAAGTGAACCTATCATCTAGTGCACATTTGATGAACAAAGCTGAGTAGAGACAAATAGAGACCCTACCACCAGCTGGTCTCCTACCAAAAGATAAGCATCTTAGACTATAGAAATAATTTACAAGAGACGATTCTTAAATCCGAAAATGCCGAGGAATGTAGGGCTTTTGGGGGGTCATTTCTAGTTGTTTAATGACTTATCTTCATACATAGCCCTGAGTGGGATGCACTGTTAACTTGGATCTGACATAAATACACTCTGGACAATTTTTTGTGTTACAAGGAGCACTTGACCAAAGATCCCATCTTCAGGCATCCCTTGGGCTTTTAAAAAAAAAAAAAAAAAAAAAAAAAAGCAGCGACAGAACAAATGTTAATATTTTTCTTCAGTTGTCAAATAGTTTATATACAGAATACATTTTTTAAAATGTAACAAACCAGAAAGAAAAAGGCTATAACAAGTAAAGAAGAAAAATAAGGAGAGATCTGAACACTGGAACAGGCACTACATGTAAGAAAATACTAAAATTGGAAATAAATATATTAAAAGGGGTTTGACTTTATAGGTTATCAGTAACATAAAAATTAAAATTCTCATGAGATATTAGTGGAAACATAAATGGGAAAAATTCCTCCTGAAATTGTCTTTCAGCATCTCTTAGGATTAAATATTTCCATATTCGTGACCAGCAATTTCATTTCTAAGTTTATGTAGAGACAAATGTCAGTATGTCAGTGTGTCAATCTGTCACCTGTGACAAGCACGAGAATTTTCAGGACAACACGAATTGCAAGTAACTAAAAATTAGAAATAGTCCAAATGTTCATTAACATTATAGGTATCCATTTTAAATAAAATACTGTACAGCAAGGAAAAAGCATAAAGTACTGTTTGTGCTATAGATTTCACAAATATAATATTTTATGAAAGAAGCTAAATACAAAAAAGGACATAGTTGCATAAATTTCTTTGTAGAAATTTCAAAAACGTGCAAAACTAATCTATGGTAACAAAAAACCAGAAAAATGACTACCTCTGAGTTGGCAGGAGAGAGCAGGAGAGTTGCTTCTGTTTTTAATCTTAGCAGTGGCTATATGGGTGTGTTTGCTTTGTTATAACTCACCTAGCTATATGCTTGTAATTTGTGCACTATTCTGTACTTCAAACTTCAAGACTCATTGGACGATGACGATCATTATAGTAACTACTATTTTTAGTGTTTCATGTCTGTCCATTACAATAAATACAATGAATTGGTAAATTCTTATAATAATTTTGCTAGAAACATGTTATTACTCCCTTTTGTAAATAAAGATACTGAGAGTCAAAAAAAAAAATAAAAAAGATATAATTGAGAATCAGAGGTAACAATTCAGATCTCCCAGAGCTGAAAACTGTCAGGACCAGGATTCTAATCTAGGTTTACCTGAGTCCAAATCCTATCATTTTTCCTTCACTGCGTGATTCTTAATAGACATGAATTTAGGTTCTAGTGCATCCAATAGAGCTTCTAAATTGATAAAAGGTCAAGTTATACACTATATAAAACTATGACATCCTTTACTTTACTGTAGAATGGAAAAACAAAATGCACCTGGGTATTTGATGAGGGAGGTTATCATTCCCCCTCCAGAAGAATGTGTCTGCATGGCAGCATTCTTTTCACAGCCCTCCTGCCTTCTCATCAGATGGCTGGCCCCACCTGACCTGCTAATCAACAGGGACCTGCATCCTCTAGAGACATTAAACTGTATGATTATATTGGCTCAGACTCTTTGGATTAATGCTTAGTCAGGCTGTCTTCTGGGCTCAGGTTTTCTCCCAATTCATTTCTCTGTTTGCGGATGTTGGCTCCATGCTCTGTAGGTCAGTTCTCTTGCTTCCTCACAATTCCAGGCTCTGGAAGTCTTCCTTGGACTTTTCTGAGACAGGATTTTGGACGAGAATTAGTAGAAGTATTCATATGCTGCTACTAGTATTTGCAGTCACTTTTAATGGCAAAAAAACACAATTACTTTTGCACCAATGTAATACAAAGACTTACAAGAAGATATTGGTTTTTAAGCATAGGGTGCCTGACTGAAATGAGCCCAAAAAGGAATTTAGAGGTAAAAGTGATGAACTCTCTCTAAGAAGCAGTTGTCCTTACTTCAATCAGCATTCAATGGGTTAAAATTCCATCCTAGGTTGATAGCATATTTCTGAGTTTTTGTGAGGCAGGTAAGATGTAGTAAATTCTACCTACTTATGGCCCATGTGACCTTGAGAAAGCTACTTGGCGTTTGAAACCTCAACTTCTTTGTATATAAAATGAGGCTAAGGATGTCTAATTTTTTACCTTGGTAACAATTTAATGTTTAAATCTTATCTCTGTAACAATTTAATGAGATAAAACATGTTTGGTGTATTTTATGTTTTCATGAGTCAATTCAACATGATCTATCAAAAGAGGTTGATTGCACTTTCTCTTAGCCAATAGATTTCTAGTGAAGTGTACCTCAATTGTATCAGAAGATGAGCATTTTCTTTGAAAAAGAGCTTTGCAAAAATGGCAGTCTTTTTTATCCTTTACTTAGACCAGTAATTGAAACAGTTTCATGATCCACTGAAACTCTGAAAATGATCGGCTTATTCTGTGGGTATTATAGTTGTGAGCTGAGTTCCAGTTACATTTTATAAGATACAGAACAATATTGGTATTACTATCATACCTACATTAATGTACCTTATGATTATTCTTATTTATTTCTCAAAATGATCCGAGGAAGTGCTTTTTAATATTTACATTTTACAAACATAAGGATTTTGGAAACCTGCCCAAGAGAATTTAAGGAAATTGGGCAGCCAAAGAGAGCCAGAGTGGGATTTATATTGACTTTGTGTGACTCTTCCCACCAAGAGTCTACCAGCATATTCTGTCCTTTGTTACAAATCTCAATAAAAGTAGCATCTGAAGACTTAACTGTGTGTATGCAATGCCACAATAACTACTTGAGAAATAAATTACTGGCTGGTTGTGGTGGTTCACATCTGTAATGCCAGCACTTTGGGAGACCAAGGAGGGTGGATCACTTGAGGACAGGAGTTCGAGACCAGCCTGGCCAACATTGTGAAACCCTGTCTCTCCTGAAAAAAAAAGAAAAAGAAAAAGAAAAACCCCACAAAATTAGGTGTGATGGTGTATACCTGTAGTCCCAGTAACTTGGGAGGCTGAGGCAGGAGAATCGTTTGAACCAGGGGGGCAAAGCTTGCAGCAAGCCAAGACAGTGCCATTGTACTCCATCCTGGGCAACAAGAGCAAAACACTATCTCAAAACAAAAAAGAAAAAAGAGAAATAAATTATTTAGTGTTACTCACTAGGTTATTAAATGTACATGTGACCATGCCATAATTTTGAACGATTTTATATTTTATTTAAATTGAAAGTATATTTATATTTATATTCTGACAAACAAGTCAATTTGATTCAACCAATTATTCATGGGAATAATCAAACTAGTTATTTGATTAGAATAGAATAGCAGTAATATATTTGATTTGAAATGGGACTCACGTCTTCTAAAATCAGTGCCAAACTTTTCTCCCACAGTACACAAATCTGCATATATCTCACAGTGGCTCTCTTTGGATCTCCTGTTTCGCTGTTCCCCTAACAATCCACCTATCTGGAACCTCCTTCCTCCCCAGTGATCGAGGGCATTTTTCACTTCTCAGCCAATTGTTTTGACACAACCTAATAGAGTTTTAACTGAATTCCTGAAACTTACCTCTTGTTTTCCCATCAGTAACCAAAATTTCAGGGCTAGGCTAGACCAGGGCTTCTAAAGCATTAATTATGCATATGAATCATCTGGCGATCCTATTAAAATGTAGGTTCTTATTTAGCACACATAGGGTGGGGCTCAAGCTTATGCATTTCTAATACAGTTTTATGTGACAACTTGCTGCTGGTCCTTAGACCACGCTTTGAGAAGCAAAGAAGGGTGTACATACACCACATTAATTAATAGACCGATTCACTCAAATAACTTTCATTTGATTGCTGGGAAACCTACTTTTTTATCCCAATTTACAGGAATTAACCACAGAAGCTGATTAAGTCACAAATTTTCTAGCTTTTGATTTCCTTAGGATTAAATGTAGGCTATATTCATCTTAGTGACTTTCCCTGCTGTAACTCAGAATTGTCATGTTAAATATAACACCACTACTAGTTACACTAAGCTACGGGGCATCTACCATATGCCACACATTGCACCAGAAGCTACGCCTGTTATTTCGTTTTCATCTTCACAGAGACTCCGTAACATAAAACCATGGCCTCATTTTAAAATGGGAATACTGAGGATTACAAACTAAACACCTTTTCCAAGGTCACAGGATGATTGGTGCCAGAGCTAAAATTTTATTTTAATAATTTATAATTTTCCACTTAAAATTGTACTTTATATTATTTATTATCTAGTTTGTAAAGGCATTTTTGTATAAGCATATGTATTTGATCTTAGTGACACACATTTATTTGTTATCGTCTTGGCCACCATTTTTAAGCTGAAATTCAGCATTAAAAATAAAATTTGTCAAACTTTGCCTGCATAATGAAACAGAGAAGATAGCCTACCTTATTCAGTAACAAAAATAATGAATATTATCATCATCTTTTTGCTTTAGCTCACATCTTTATTTTTCCCGATTGTTTTTACTTTTTGGATGGCAAGGCATTCTCCTGATTCAAAATTCAAAGCTCTTTTAAAGAGTGTTTAATAAAAAAAAAAAAATCCCTCTCAGTCCTGTTTCTTATCCAGGAGATCCTTCTCTCCAGAGACAACCAATATTTGACTTTAAATTCATCCTAAAATACCTTACGTTTCCATTAGCAAATCTTTTTCATTTTTTTAACTATTCATGTGATTCTATATTTTTACATGAAGAGCTTGCTGTTAAACTCAGGTCTGTTTTAATCAAAAGTCCATTCTTTCAATCTCTACAACGGAAACCATCTTTCCTACAAATACACAATTTGAGTGTAGATACTTTATTACAAAACAAAAATGTTTAGTATCACTGATGAGTGCCTGTGACATGAACTCCTCTCATTCCTTAGATCCTGGGTTGATGGAATCTAAGTCCCCACCAGAGCCGAGAGTAGGCAGGCTATACCCCCGCTTCTTAGCACACTGCCTGTAAGCAGGTGGGCACAGAGTCTGCAACAGCAAAGGCTGCACACTCAAGCAAGTGATTCTGCCCGACTCACATATGACAATGACACCAAACCTTGAGGGGTATGGTTCAGCAGCCTACACCATGAAGACTGTGGCAAAGACTTTGAGGTCCTTTTCTCACAGAAGTTAAGAATGTCATTCTCAGCTGAATGAAAAGTACCATATGTTTTCTAAACCACCAACAAATGCGTTTGACTTACCAATAAATAAAATGTTATTGTGGTATTTATTTTTTCACTCAAATATCAAAGCTACTTAGTGCATGAGTTTAAACAAGTTAAGTTTTGAACTACATTTATGTTGAATTTTAACTCAGTAACACAGGAAAACAGTGCCAGATAAGGTTGACTTAAGAAGCCAACTGATTTATTTGTCAGTTTCTGGGGCCAGTCGCTGGTGGATTTGTTTATCCTATAGGTTGGCAAGTATGATACACTTCACTAAGCAGGATCAGATTTGTGTATCTTTTATTTTTTTCTGATATAAACTCATCCACAAAATAGCAAAGTAACTGTAGGCCAGTTTCTTAATGGCCAACTTTCTGTGGTCATTCTTTTTAGCATGTGTAATACAAGGTGCTTGAACTATGGATTTCCATTATGAGAAAGTAAGATACCCTGAGAAAAGAGAGATTTTGTCTCCACCACAAAAATGAAACAACAAGTGAATAATTTTTTTTAAATCAGTCAATTCAAGTGGTACGTATTATATGAATCCAAGGGCAATAATAATAATTTTCATAATCTACCCAATGATCTTCAAATCTTTTATTAAAATACCTATAAATTCATAGTCAGACCCAGAATTGTATTTAGTTATTTCAAAATTCTACTCCTCAATATAACATTATTATAGAGAGAAGCACTAGACAGAGATTGTCAAGTCAGTCCAGAAAAACAAAGGTAAAATAAAACAGACTTTTAAAACTCTGCAGATACAACTCCATCTGGACAGCCATCACATACAACTGTCCAAGTGGAAAAAAAAATAAAAAAGGACTAAACACTCCCTGCTCATATAAGATAAGAGAAATTTCTTTCTCTACCCTAAAATTCTGAAATTGCATTTTGCTATTTCCTCCCAATGTTAGAACAGTGTGATCCAGTATTGCTGACATGTATGCTAGCAGAGTGGAAAAAAAACCGTCCCATCTTACACTCGGGAAGCTGATGCTGACAACATTTGTGGCAGATGGACTGTGATTTTTCTCTCCTGTGAAAGCAAACATTCCAATTAAAATGGTTTTCTGATTTTTGGGCAATGATAAAAGAAAAAAGAACCTACATGAGGAGCAGACAGAAAAGTTAAAACTAAAAAAGAGCAAAAAGAAAAGAGAGATAAAGACAGGTGAGAAATATATATCCGAAATAAATGTGAAAGCTATACAACAGATATTCAGATGGCAAAGGAGAAATGCAGGTTGAAGATTATTTGAACAGAAGCAATATAGAAGAAACAGTGATATTTGGCAAAAGTCATACTATAATGCATGAAATTTATTTACTCTGGAATATACAAATTTCTCATTTTACTAGCTGTTTTAAGCCCAGTTTTTTGGTAGTGTATTTTAAAGTTTTCACTTTAAGACCAAAAAAAAAAAAAAAAAAAAAAAAAACACCTCTTCTTTTATTTTATGGATTGACTGTGTGGTTCTTTCAGATATTCAATAATCATGAATATCTGAGAGACACTTTGCGTATGCCATAGACTCTGTGGTAGAATTCATGGTACATATGTGTTTGCCGGGGAAAAAGAGTGTGTGTGTGTGTGTGTGTGTGTGTGTATGTGTGAGTGTGTGTGTGTGCATGTGTGCATGCATGTGTGCACAGACATGTAAAGAACATCTCAAAATCAACATATTTTTCTTGATTTTCTAGGCTAATTAGGAGTTCTCAGTGCTCTATCTGTCCCCTTGAAACAGGTATTCCATGCCTTAATGGCTAACAACTCTCAAGATAATTGACCAACTTCACAGGTAAATGGCAAGGAAGAAGTTAGTCAGCATCTGATTCCTCATGAGAGAGAATGCTGAAGTGTTCCACTGTGGACTTAATTATTTTGGGAGCCATATTTCTAGAAATCCCTTTCCTGAATTATTTTCTTTATTTCTAGGGTTAGAGTCAATCAAAAGTAAAGTTGGGTGAGATTGGGGAGATGAAGTATCAGACATCATGTTCTGAAATTCCCATTAGTTAGTGGCAGTGAGAGACTTACAGGGAGGTTTTGGTGGGTTTCCATATCTTCACTCTTCTATTCTTCACAGATCTCCTTCCCAAATGCCATTCTGACTAATAATGATTGATCTCATATCCAACACCAGGCACATGGCTGCAAACTCATAGAGGCAGTAGCCGCAAAGTACCAAAGCCTTTCATGGACTTCTTCATGTGTGATTTGACACAGGACAAAATGCAATTAAAGGGCAACTACTTCTTTAAATACTGGAAGGCTGTGACCATGGTTGGGGATAGCGCATCTGCATTTCCAACTATTTGTTTACAATTAAAAGGAGAAAATAGTATTTTTATTAGCAGTGCAATCCCCTTTCCAATGCTTATCTTTTCCCTGTCTCTGCCTATTGCACACTAAGGGAAAGATATGACTGAATAATTTGACAAACTGCTTGGGGCAGGGCCTGAAAGCCCCCAAGTGGAGTCTGTATCATGCAGCTGGCTGCTAACCTGCCTTCTGGAGAATGGAGGTTCAACTAATTGAAGGACTTTCATTTTGTTTAGGGGACATTGTATCTGAAAACACTTAAAATGCTAAGACAAAAGGGGATGTTTAAAATACCATTTTAGAAGAAAAGCAGTGAAAATTAGGAAGGAAAATTGTATTATAGAAACATAATGGAGGAACAGATATGTAAAATACAGATTTTATTAAGTTGTTCACAGTATTCTATCAGATATAAACTCTCTTCCTCCCATGGCAACCAGTAAAATCTCCATTTCTCACTCTTTTGTGCTGTAGATTTACTTTATCAATGTGAAATTTGCAGTGAATACAAGGATGAATAAATAACTCTTGAGTGCTTATCAAGGCACTGCTCCAGCTGGGAATATGATGTTGACCAAGACAGCCACAACTTCTCCCTATCAGTCCTACAATCCTGAAGACTGTGAATGGAGACAACATCATTAAGAGCTCACAGGGCAGACATAAAACAAGTGTTATTAAAGAAAATAGGGAAGAAAACCAGGAGAACGCACCTAGTCCCACAAGATCTTACTAGCCCACTGAGAAGTGTGCTTGATCACATTACAATGAGACATTCCATGATTGTGATCGTAGAGAGGAAGCCCACCTCTGTGCTTCCTTAGTTGTTGATTGGAAAGTGTCAGGAAGCATGAAGCCAGCAATCGTGTAATTGGGGAGATGTTTGGCCTGTGAAACACTTTGCTAAAAAAACAAATACCCAGGGCTTGAACCTACAAAGAGATTCACTGGAGTCAGATTCAGAGGGATATATTATGATGTTGTCCAACTGTACACGTGACCCATCCACTAGGTGATTATGAAAGTCCCCAACGTTAACCATGGGAATTTGGGTTAGGTTCTACCTACACAAGTGGTGCTTTTTCATGGATAATACCTTGCTCAGATCTTCACAAAGCAATTTTCACTGTTTCCTCTTGGAAGACAATGGTAATTCTAAGAAATAATGTAAAAAATCTCTTTATGAACAAAAGGCTTCTGTCTAATAGGAGAGGTCATTCTAGTAAATAGTAAAATCTGGGGAAAATATACAAAGAACAGTAATTCACCTAGACTTGAAAAGTGGGGATGGGCCCTCTTTACATTTATTCTAATTATAAGCAAAAGTTGCCGGACATCTGATACTATGGAAACAGTGACAGATGATATTAAAGTTGTGCTGTGATTATAGATTGTATTTTTCTAAGGAAGACCCCTAGGTGTTTACATACACTGGTAGAGTTCAGTTTCACTGCAGGAGTCTCAGAAGTAGGGTGAGGCATTAAGCCCTGAATATTTTAATTGGTCTCAATATACTAATTGGTCTGAAAATGACAGTTATGTAAAAATCTCAGGGTCAGAGATCTGCATTATTTACTGGTGAAACAAGCTTTCAGTTCTTTAGAATAAAGAAATAAGTTTTTGCTGCATGACTTGCTTGCAGAAAAGGTGCGATAAATTCATAAATAAATCTATTACAAAGCCTGACTGAAAACCAATGGCTTACTTTACACATTAGGACTTAAAATGCAGCACTCCAGAATGGGAAAGGCATCGTAATCTCTTCATTGTTATTTAATTTAACATGTCGAGCCACAGGTTCATTAATCATTTCATGTTAATATTCAAGTGTGAGTGAAGATGCCGGGACACGTTCTATTCCAAATAGTGATTCCATTTGGCTGGGCGTTGTCTTAGGCATGATGGGAGGGAATAGGAAGGAACATTAACTTTCTGCTATACTTATTTCTGCTTCATTATTCTGAAAGCCTTTTATCAACCATTAGGAATCCTTAACCAGAATAAAGCCAATCCTGATGTCTTCCCAATTTAATAAATAAAACTTCTTTAAAGCTTATATGTTTATTTATTCAAAACATCATATTTATAAATTATGATAAGAAAGAAAGATCATTTATTTCATCTTAGATTCTCTCATCTTTGGAGGCATATGACAGCTAATAGGAAAACAAATACTACAATTTGTTGAGGTCTTGAGATGGGCCTTTGATTGCTTTTTTTTGTATTGTTATCCCATAAGTTAACACATGTGAAAAAATATCTTCTAATAAATTTTCTGCAAACAGGAATGCATATAGTGAAACGTAATATAAGAAAAGCATTATATAACTTACAATAGTTAGGTTGCCTGTCAAAAGACTAGATTGTTACTAGTAAATATTTATGGAATATTTATGAAATATTAATGATAATATGTTGAAAGCTTTAGAAAGTTAATCTTATTTAATTCTCATGACAGCTCTATGAGATAATATTTTTATTCCTATTTAATAGTCAAGGCAGCTGAGGTTTAGAGATGTTAAATAATTTGCCCAAGATCACACACTGATAAGTGTTAGAGGTGAAAAATAAAATTTAATTCCAGTACTCTTATATATGCACAAAATGAAATAAGTAGTTTCTTCAGTAAATATTCTATGCAGCATTTAGTAGCCTGTAACCTAAAAAAGAGTGAGAATATGCTGTGCTTAAAGTCCGGGACTTTCCCATGACCTCTTTGGTTGTTAAGTGAAGCCCGGAGAACCCTCTCAAGTGTATCTCAGGCTCGTTAATAGCTCAAATAGGATCACATTCACATAATGCAGGCTTTATCCTTTGCCGGCTTGTTAAGATTCAGTTTGAGCAGCCCTCCAGGTTAGGGAAGGTTGCCACTGGTTCTTGCCTTGACCTGACATACAGCCATCACTCATTTCCAGGATGAATTTCTGTTCTGTATGAAGGCACAAGGTACAGAAAATGAAACACAGGACTCATTAGATTTCTTGGTTTTCTTCAAGATCTTTGTTTACTTCTGGCTTAAATCAAAGTGAATTGTTTTCCTGGGTCTTGGTGCCCCTCTAAAATAAGGAGATTCTGTGGAAAACTCAATTGGCAGTCTGGGTTGGACAGAATTTTTAGTTCACTCCTGCCTCTCATTTTCATCACAGAAGATCCTCACCTTTTGAGTATCTTATTCAATACAATTTGAGTTGTGGAAACTTTTTAATTACCCTTTCTGGAACCCTTTGTTCAAAATCTTCATTTTAGTTTTCAGAAGATAATGCAATCAAAACTGGACTTATTATATTTTAAATATCTTCCTAAGTCCCTTCCTTTTAGGAATGCAAATACCAGTTATACTTTTTAGCTTCTTTTGCCCTCTAGGAAGAAGGTGTCATCCAATTATGTTGCTACAAGTTTCCTTATGTCTCTTTCTTATAAGTTAAAATCTCATTAGATTTTATGAAAAGTTTCAGTAATATGCAGTGTATTGCAATTATGAGCTTTGGCATCTGTCTTAATATGATCTTGCGCGAACTTTGAAAATATTTATTTATAGCTGTATGCCTCATTATGCACGAAGCTGCAGCTTGCTAAAACTGAAACCATTTTCATGCCTCCACGATGTCATGGAAGGAAGTGAGGATCTCCTGGCAGATTTCTCTTTTCCCTTCTAAAGCAGTCAAGAGCACAGCAAGATGTGGCTGAAGGCATTGAAAGAAAAATGAGGTTATGGTGTCACCAGAAAGGGTCATTAGGCTGCCTTCCCTGAGTCTTCACATCTGACACTCAGCTCCTCAGGCTCAGAAGCTCAGTCTTGACAGGGGTATCCCAGACTTGATTAGATCTGAATGTGGTGTCACATTGCAGTTCTCATGAAATGATTTTCAAAACCAGAATGACAAGGAATTAATTTGTAATGAGGTAGATAACTGCCAAAGGAATCAGACACTCACATCTTCTGGTAGTTATTCTCTTCTTGTAGCATAGTACATGAAAGCCAAATCCTGGTCAAAAGTTGCTTAGCATTATAACAGGTTCATCATTATGATTTGAATACTTAAGGCTCAAGATAGCATAGCCTGATGCATTTATCTAAAATCTCCTTGTTACTAAGACCACATAGGTTGAATCCTTGATTAGGACTCCTTCTCCCAGGGCACTGCTTGAACAGACATTGCCAGTAGTCCCATGTTCTATTACTAACCAATCCATTTTTCTGATCAACAATTGATTTTAAAAGTAGAGCTTTCTGGAACCATTATATTTTAGGTGATTTTTGTAAAAAGGACTATTATATCTTAAGGTGACCCTGACCTCATTCTTAAGGCGTTGGTTTGTAGTTCAATCCTCTTTAGAGTGATTTTATTCATCATCTTCACCTCCAATTCAGTACATGATGGTGCACTGGACAGAGTTTATCACATAGGGGTCATGAGGCCAACTCCAGGAGACAAGGAATACATATACAGGGACGCACACTTGGTATTGTCAGACAAAAGGCAGGATGCCTCACTTTTTATTAAACTAACGGGATAATTCCTAAGATCCAGTGTAGATCTCAAAAATGAGCCTTCTAGGAATGAACAAAAGCCTCTACTGGGACCTGGCAGGAATCTCAGGGGCATTTTTTGGAGGACTCAAGATAAACTTTAAAATGGACGTAAACTAAAAAAGAATTGTTAAGTGAATCTTAAACCATCAGAGCATGATGCTTATGGTCATAAGTTTTAGGGTCAACCAGAGCTGGCTCTGCCACATTTTAACAGTGTGAATTTGATTAACTTCAATAACCCAAATCTGTTTTTCCTCATTGGCAAAACTGGGGAAATAAGAATCCCTACCTCACAAGGGTAGGCGGATTAAAGGAGGCAGTTCATGAAAATATTGCATTTAATGTCTGCACCACAGACAGCACTCAGTAAATGAAAGTTGCTGTTATATTTATTGGATTAAAGGGTAGGTTTTATTTTATTTAAGAAGGATTATCATTGATGGCTTCAGAGCAACACTGTACTTTATTTAGAAAATAAAAATATGCAATTGGGAATTAGTTTCAGCCATTACAAACTATGATATATTGTGTACATATATAAATATATATGTGTATATATATTATGCCTGTATATATATATATATATATATATATATATATATATTACGTTTATGTCTGTATACCATACTTAATTGTGAAATGCAAGTATCTTTTCCTTAACTAATTGTGGAGCAGGTTTATTGTGCACTGACTCCCAAATTTTCTGAGTCTGGTGAGACAAAAACATTCACAGGCAACAAGTTATATGAAGTAGACTCATTACTTACAGATAGGCAGCAAGGGACAGCAGATATCAAGAATTCACTGTGAACCAGTCCCCCCAGGTTCAGAAAACTGCCCAGGAGAGATGGAATCTCAAGTTCACTTGCATCATTTGTACTGCTGGAGAGGGATCCTGAAAGGCAGCCCACCCTAGGTTATGTAACTTAGGGTCACAGGAATCACTGGGCTAAAGCATTGTGGACATCCTCTCTTTAGGTTGGGGGGAACTGGAATTGAGCCTAGGCTGCCCAGCTAGTTCCTCCCTATCTCAGGGCATTGCATTCCCAGCACATTCTACAATTATTCTTGAGAACTACAAGTGAGAAAGGGGGAATGGTCCAAGTCACACAGATAACGATCTAGTTGCAACAAACAATATCTGCTACAGAGATAAAGCAGGGCCTCCGGAGCCTGAATGCATGCTTTTTAGTGCTGTCTTCTTTCCTTGCTGGCTGTATAGACTTGGGCAATTATACAGCCTCTTTGTACATATAGAAGGCTTGTATTTACCCTCTACCTTTCTAGATTTGAACCATGTAATATAATCACCAGGTAGGAAAAGAGTTACAGTTATATAAGAACATTCAAAATTAAATTGCCTAGTAATCTAACTTAATCATATCTCTATAGTTTTCTGGTTCTTGCTGTAAGCTTGGGAATGTTTCTCAACAAAGAACACTGGCTTCGTGGGCAAATGATTTTTGTTCTTTACAATAAGATATAGCATAATAGCTGACTTCGACTCATTTTCCAGATCTGTCTTATTGAGTTTGTGACCTTAGACAAACTTCTCAAAACTTTGATTTTCTTTTTAGTAAAATGGTTATAATAATAATGACCCTTTCATAGGGTTTTTGTGAGAGGTAAATGGTGTAATGCATATGAAACACTGAATACGTATTTGACCAGGGAGGAAATATTCAATGAATTCTATTTTTGATTTTAGTACAGAATATACAGTAGTGGTTCTAAATAGTGTTGAGTATGGACAGAGAGTTTGTAGTGTAAAAAAAAATCCTCCATTTAGTAATAAATCATTTTATTTGGGGAAAAAGCAGGTATACTTTAAGGACAATGGAAGCTACAAAAAGTAGTCAGGTAGAAAGGGGGAACTCTTGGCTGGAGGAAGCATGCAAAAGAATGCAGAGACATTAAAAGGTGGAGATGTCACCCTAAAAGTGGGTGTTACAGAATCTCAAAAAAAAAAAAAGATTTTGATAATTATCACAAAAGAGGATGAGGTTCCATTTTTACTAAAAAAAAAAAAAAGACTTCAATGTTCAGGTAAAATAAGATTTAGGAATAATTGAATATCTTATGTAAGATATGGAACTAATGCAAAATTCATTTTTATTTCAGATAAAGTGCCTATTTTACATAGATTTCCTCTTAACAGAAACATCCATCAGGACCTTTTCATGAACAGATAGCTTAGCAAGCTTAGTTGGGCTTGTTGAAGAACTTGTTGATTAAATGACTATGAATCCCAAAAGGGCTGGGGTAGTGTCTCCACATGGTCAGAGGTGTTGGTGACATCCACGTTCTTTATGTTTTTATTTTCTTTTTACTTCATTTAAGCAACACCTCTCTGCTTTTCTTTGTTGTCATTAATTGTCCCGTGAAAGACTGTAAATATATGGCTTCCCCAGTTGTGGTCTTTGGTGCTCCCTAGGAGAAGGTGGTATTTACCCTCTAGCTTTCCAGATTTGGACTATGACAAATAATGACCTTGTCCCACCCAGCTCTTGTTCTTTTTTGGAGAGGTTGTCACCATGATCCCCTTTGGAAAAAAAAAATCTATCATTCTCTATTATTAGGGGGAAAGAACATTGAGGGAAACAAAACTTATTCCCATAAAAATTTACAAAGAAGTTCAAGAATTTTTTTAAAAAATTAAATGCTTTCTAATCAAATGCACTACATACACCCAGAAAGGGAAAAACTAATGTGGATCTATTAGGTTGGTGCACAAGTTATTGCAGTTTTTCCATTAAAAGTAATGGTACAAGTAATTTGCCATTACAAAAAGCGTAATTATTTGTGCACCAAACTAAAAGGGGTCTTAGGGAAGATCTAATAAAGGAAGCAAAATTTAACTTGTACTTTGAAAGATTTGAAAACACCAATCCACTATACTTTGAATTCTTAGGATGTTAGGATGTCTCTGGATTGTACTAAGTACTTATTTTTATTTTATTTTTTAAATAATTTCAACTTTTATTTTAGATTCGGGGGTGGGGTACATGTGCAGGTTTGGTAAACTACAATGCCTCTGTGATATAGATGAGGGGTCCCTAACCACCAGGCCATGGACTGGTACTGGTCTTTGGCCTATTGAGAAATGGGTCACACAATAAGAGGTGAGTAGCGAGCAAACTTCCATCTGTATTTACAGCCACTCCCCATTACTTGTATTAGCACCGAAACTCCACTTCTTGTCACATCAGCAGTGGCCTTAGATTCTCGCAGGAGTGTGGACCCTGTTATGAACTGTGCATGTGAGGGATCTAGGTTGTGAACTCCTTATGAGAATCTAATGACTGATGATCTGAGGTGGAGCTGAGGCTGTGATGGTAGCCCAGGCGAGTAGCAGCAAATACAGATTAACATTAGCAGAGAGGTCTGACTGCACAGAGACCATAATAAATCACTTGCTTGCAGACTGTTCTAGTTCATTTTCATGCTGTGGTGAAGAAACATCCAAGACTTGGTAATTTGTAAAGGAAAGTGGTTTAATTGACTCACAGTTTCACATGTCTATGGAGGCCTCAGGAAACTTACAATCGAGATGGAAGGGGAAGCAAACATGTTCTTCTTCACTTGGCAACAGAAGAGAGAACTGTCCAGAGGAGAGGAAAAAAGCCCCTTGTAAAACCATCAGATCCCATGAGAACTCACTCATTATCATGAGAACAGCATAGGGGAACCACCCTTATGATCCAATCACCTCTCACAAGGTGCCTCCCCAACACGTGGGTATAACAATTTGGATTACAATGCAAGATGAGATGTGGGTGGGGATAGAGCCAGACCACTTCACAGACTCATATCAAACCCTATCAGTAGGTGGCAGGTAACAGTTAAGCTGTATCTGGTGGTAGGCTTTATAGTGGCATGTGAGAAGTGAGTTGAGGTACTTCAGTTGTACAGCTGCATCTCATGGCAGGCTTTAAGTGAGAATCTATCACTTGTTTTAATCTGCACATGACCCACCCATTATTTTACTTGCCAATTTCATCTGCGCCTCTTTCTTGTACTATGCACTTGTCTCAGTCACAGTTTTGGTAAGCCCAGAAGCTAACCATAGCCAAAATGGGTATAAAACAAGCATCACTGGAGAGCTTCTTTGCAAAGGGGGAAAGATCTAATGATTAGACAGGAGAAGACTCCAAGACCACCAACAAAAAGAAAGGTGCATTTAAAAGAAAATATCAAGAGTCCCACCTAAATTACAGGTTCATTGCAATAGATGATTGACATTCTCCAAGCCCACTTTGTATAATATGTGGTAACTAGCTATCCAACAAAGCCATGAAATCTTCAAAACTGCTTTGCCACATGGAGATCGAGCACCCTGTATTAAATCACAAGGCTTTGGAATTTTTCAAAAGAAATAAACATGAACACGAAGAACAGAAGCAATTATTGAAGGCCACTATTTCATCAAATGTGTCTGCATTAAGAGCATTTTTTTTCTTTGAGACAGCGTCTCGCACTGTCACCCAGGCTGTAGTGCACTGGCATGATCTTGGCTTACTGCAAACTTCACCTCCTGAGTTCAAGCTATTTTGCCCCAGCCTCCCGAGTGGCTGGGACTACAGGCATGCGCCACCACGCCCAGCTAATTTTTTTGTATTTTTTGTAGAGAAGGGGTTTCACCATGTTGGCCAGGATGGTCTTGATTTCCTGACCTCATGATCTGCCCACCTTGGCCTCCAAAAGTGCTGGGATTATAGGTGTGAGCCACTGCGCCCGGCCGAGAGCATCATTTTTAATGGCTAACCGCATTGCTAAAGTTAAGAAGTCCGTTACTATTGGTGAAAAGTTGATTTTGCCTTCTGCTAAGGATATCTGTTGTGAATTTTTAGGAGAGACTGCAGTTTAAAAGGTGGCACATGTTCCTGTTTCAGCTAGCACCATAACTAGATGAATTGATGAAATCGCAGAGGGTATTGAGGCACCATTGTTAGACAGGATTAATGAGTCACTGTGGTATGCAATCCAGGCTGATGACTCTGCCCATGTTGACTACAAGGTAACAATGCATGTTTTTATGCAATATGGTTTTTAGGAGGATGTGAATGAGGATAAGTTATGTGCATTTTTTTTTTTTTTTGCCAACCAACACCACAGCTGCAGGACTATTCAAATCTTTGAATAATTATGTATTAGGAAAACTGAACTGGTCATGTTTTGCTGGTACATGCACAGACGGAGCAGCTGCCATGATTGCATGGCTTTCTGGTTTCACTGCTTGGATCAAAGAGGTTGCTTCTGAATTTGAGTCTATGCACTGTATCATTCATAGAGAAATGCTGCCTAGCCAAAATATGTCACCTGAACCTAACAAGGTGAATCAACTTTGTCCATTCTAGAAGAGGATCAGCTGCTTGAGATCACAAATGATGGTCGCCTTAAAAGTATGTTTGAGACAACTTCAAATCCTAACCATCAAGGTCATATATCCTCAGATTGCCACAAAAGCACCCAAAAGCCTGCTTCCATTTCTAACATTGTATCTTGGTGAAGCAGGGTTTTCTGCAGTGACAGCAACCAAAACAAGATTATGAGTAGACAGAACATAAGCAACACACTTTGGATGTCACTATCTCCCATCATCCCCAGATGGAACCATCTAGTTGTAGGAAAACAAGCTAAGGGCTCCCTCTAGCTCTACATTATGGTGAGTTGCATATATATTTTATTATATATTACAATGTAATAATAATAGAATAAAGTGCACAATAAATGTAATGTGCTAGAATCATCCTAAAACCATCCCCCCAACCCCCGGTCCATGGAAAAATTGTCTTCCATGAAACTAGTCCCTGGTGTTTAAAAGGTGGGGAACTGCTGATATAGATTATATTACTGCCTGGAGTTTACAGACAAGGAAATTGAAGCTTATTACTGTAACTTGTGTCTAAAGCTTGTGAACAGAAGAGCAGGCTTTTGAACTTGGACATTTTTTGTTTAGCCACCTGCTCCTACTGTCTCCCTTGTACTACCAGAGAGAAGGAAAATGGTTTCTTTGATGCTCAGGTATATGTCAGTTTCAACAGTTCCCAACATTACCTCTTTATGAAACAACAATGACAAAACAAAAACTTAATGTCACAATTATCCTGTTATCTGGATGTTGTTGTATTCTTCCGTGCTAAGAGGGTAGCTTTGTGACATAAGTTGGAATTTTGGAGTTTGCCTTTAATTCATGTGAACTCAATGACCCTGAGTCAGAAGAAGTAACTATCAAAGGTTTGGGAGTTATCTTTGCCAATAATATAATGCTTTTCTTCAATATACATTCATTCATCAGATATGTATTGAATCCTACACTGGGAAGGGCATCACAAAGGTGGGTGGGAATAGGGAGAAATATTTGACATGGTTTCTACTCACAAAGACCTCATAGCCATTTGGGAGAGCAGACTGCAAATGAATAAATTACAACCTAGCATAGTGTATGCCATAATGCAAGCTGCTAGATTTTTTTTTTCTTATTTCAACTTATTGCAGAACTAAAACCAATATCTTTATTTTGGCTCTGACTTGGAATAAATCTTACTTTGCCTCCTGGGACAGTGAAAGCTCTGTTGAGAAACTAATAAGTTCAGCCCAAATTCTCAGCAGTGTGCTTGATGAAAAATAACAAATTTTGAGAAGAAGAAAAGAAGTAAGGCAGTTCAGCTTACTAGAACTTGATCCAAATATTCAGAGAAAAGTTCAGGCTTTGGTTATCTAAACAAGCAGGTGGAGACAGTTAAGAAATTAGCATAAGTTAAATAATGAAACATTCATTATTCCACAATTGAATTCTAAAATCCTTGCCATAAACATACTTCTATGTCATATGCTATTTTATTGTGGCTAATAGAAAAGAGTCATGTATAATTTAGAGAGATGCTTCAATTAGAATATCAATTATTTTCAAATATATATAAATAATAACAAATAGACAAGGGCACCTTTAGAGCCATAAATTTCAGCCACACTATATGTTTAGTGGAATATGACACTTTAGAATGAGTTTTCAGACATTCCAATATATTTCTACACTTTGGATTTTTATAGAGTGAATGCCTTGGTCATTTTTTAGAGTTTTGGTAGTATATTCAGTATTCTTGCAAACTACAGATAAAGCAAATGACTGCTCAAATATTTGACAAGCAGTTTATAAAGAAAAATATGAATGATATAAAATACAGAATATAGTATAATGAAAAGGCACAGCAAATACTTTCCTTTTTATACACTCATATTTCTCAATCTCTATAACTATCCTCTAAGATATTATGCAATATCGGGAGACAGATGAATTGACAAGACATAGTGAAAGAGATATTTATAATGGCATCACCAGCAGAGCAGGAAAAGCCACAGAGCAGAGCAGATGGGGAATATAGTTCTTTGTTCTATTTGGTGGGCTTCCATTCACAATTTTTTTCATAATTTGTAGGTGGACCCCATTCAGCCTGCAGCTTCCCTCTAATCATGGGAAGCAGAGTAGCAAATTGGACAAGCTCTCTGTGAATTCCAAAAGCTTTGGATTTGAACTCTGGCCCTGCCTTTTACTAGCTTGGGTATTTTGGATGATCCATTGCATCCTTCTTTTACAAAATGAGACAAAATGAGAAAAATGACATACGATGATTCCAATCATTGTCGTAAGGATTAAATTTGACGACATATGTCATGACGGGATTTTTCTCCCTACTTTTCCAGCTACTCAAGCTCTAAACCAGCTGTCCCCATTTCCTCATCTTTGCTCAATGTCCTCATGTAATCCATGGGAAAGTCCAACTAACTCTGTTTCCAAGACAAATCTTGTACCTGCTCATTTTTCTCCATCTTCTCTGATACCTTCTAGACCAGGAATTCTTAATCTCGGCACTATTGACATTTGGAGCCGTGATCAGCTAAGTAATTCACAGGACCCATGGCAAAGTGAAAATGTGGGGTATCTTGTTCAAAATGAAGGAAAAATATGACCCTAAGAGTATTAAAATATAACGACTTTTTCTTTCCTCTGCGGTCTCTCCCTTGACTTGTCATCAGGTTAATTTGCCATTCAAATGTCATTCTAAGTTTAAAAAAATGTTAAATTACTAGCAAGAATGTTATCATTCATCTTTATATTATACAATGCCACCTTTAAATGAAAATATATGAGCATTTAATTTGTATGCGCAATCACCAAAATTACACAATTAGTATTTCATAGCTTGTGTATGTATATGTATTTTGTTCTTGCCAGAACAGTAGAAACACTGTACAAAACTAATTCAACTGCCTGCATTTAACTTCTTGATATGTTCATATTCTAAATTCATTCTGATGAAGAAAGAAGAAAAAGGAAAGGGAAACAAGGGTGGTCCTATCTTTCTTCCACTTTCCTTCAATATTATTATTTTCATAGTAAGTAACTGGCTCACAGAGAGGAGTAACACCAATAAGAAAGGATACATAAGGTTCCTACATGTGTGTGGTTCTTTGAAAGCCTTGGCCTACTTTCGGCTTTGGAAGCAATTTCAAGCAGAAAATGTAGATACTTGAGGCCTCAAGACCTGCTTACTCAATCACAGAGGTAACATAGTTACATTGAACTCACTGTAAGTCTTGATGAAATCCCGCAGACCGTAGGTCCACTGGAATTCTGTGCTCATTGGTAACGGCAAACAATGAACGGGGGACACATGCAATGCACCTGTCTCAAGGGCATACAGGCATGCTTTATGGTCCCAAATGACTTTACTTCCAAATCATAAGTTCCATGATAACAATGTTTAAGAAATTTCAAGATGGCAATAGCAGCATGATAAATCTAATGTGGAGTCCTTTGGGTGTGGGTGGAACCCTATGGAGTTGCACAAGTCGCAAACCCACGAAGTTGTCCCTGTTAACATGGGAAAATTCTTTTAGTGGGGGACTCTTCTGCATACTCTATGATGTTTAGAAGCATTCCTGGCCCCTACCCACTAGATGCTAGTAGCAGCTCCCACGCCATGCTAGCCATCGATGAGAATCCAGACATTGCCAAATGTCCCCTGGGGGAAAAATGCCTGCAGGTGAGAATCACTGTTTCAGACCAAATCACACTGGTCTCTTGTCTGGTCCTCAGGTTGGGCACCTAACCAGCCTCTCTGGCTTTCAAGACTTTTATCTCCCATTTCAGTCACTACATAAAACCATGCTCCTTTAAAAAGAGCCTGCAGTTCCTCTGCTTAAACACTTCCATGCCCACTTCTCCAGCTTCCTCCTACGTGCAAACACTGCCATCCCCATGACCCTGGCTCAAAAAGCCCTTTGAACATATTTCCCTGACTACCTCTCCTTCAAGTGCCTCTGCTTTCCTCTTGCCTCCTGCCCTCAGGAGAACTCGTGTTCTCATTTTGACTTACTAGCTTTTTTTATGTTGTTCAACATACCAAGCTGGTGCATACATCAAGACCCTCACCCTAGCATTTTCCTAGGCCAGAATGTTCTCCATTAATGGCTTCCTGGCTGACTCCTTATGTTTCAGAATTTAAAAACTACTTTCTTCAAGTGAGTTTTTTTGATCCTCAAAATAATATAGCTATTCAGTCATTCTCAATCCCTGCATTTGTACTTTTTGTGTGACTCCTACTCTGTTAGTTTTTCTTGTTTAGTTATCTGTCAATTTTCCGTTTTCCTTCCTCATTAAAATAAAATTCAGTAAGAGCAGAGACCTTATGTATTTGCGGCTTTCTCCAAAATCCCAGTGCATTGAACAGTGTCAGGTTACTACTCTGTAGTAAATGCTCAGGAAAGAGTTGTTGCATGTCTGTAAGATAGAAGTAAAATGCCTGTTACATACTAGCTGTTGAATATATGAAAAGTTAGAAGGTTATATCTCCTTTCTCCCTTCTCCCATTACATAATTGTTTTGGGCCCACCAGGTTGAAATTTGAACACAGCCCATCCCAGAATTATTTTCTGTTCCTCAGACTATGATGACTGCTGTTGATACGTTTTATCGATTATTTTGAAAGCTATCTTGTTTCACTTTTTAGCTTGTGCTAAAAGCTCAGGAAACTACTTTACTGTTTCCCTAAAAACTAAATTTAATGTTGCATACACTGATTGAAAACGTAGTTAATATTTATGTCATCAAAGATATTTTGTTGTTATTGTTATAAACAAAGGACATTAGTCTGAGGATCAGGAAATTTAGGGTCAGATTCCTGGGTTTGCCATCAGTAGTCATTACATTTTGAACAAGCTTCTTCTCTTTCTTTATCTTTTTTTTTTCAGAAGGGGTCCCTAGGGAAACTTTTATCTTTAAATATGAGCTAAGTATTTAAAATTCTCTAAGTTCAAAAATTCTATATTATATAGAAAATTTGCAACATAGTGAGAAATGACAGATATAGATAACGGGGGGATGGAGGCAGCAAACCACCTTGCCATGTATGTACCTGTGCAGCAACGCTGCATGATCTGCACATGTACCCCAGAACCTAAAGTACAATTAAAAAAAAAAAGAAAGAAAATTTGCAAGCATTGTTTTCTGATAATTTATAAAATTATCAGAAAGGTACTATGGTAGGAAAATAATAAGATATCTTCTCTAGTAATATGTTTGGCTTTGTAATAACATCCACTAGAATTGTAGTGCTTTATAATCTTTAAAAATTAAACCTTCAGAAAACTCTATCAAGAAACATGTACCTCAAACTAAAACGTTAATTAAAATATGTCAGATATGTCAGGGTAACAGCAAATTTATCAACTTTCAAAACCATCTCCTTTTTAATGACCATATTGTTAGGAAAAGCTATTTGGAAAGACATTTCTTGCTAAACTCTAAGAATTAGACAAATAAAATCTTATCTACAATACAGTTCTCCAATTGCTATGTGTCTGAATGGGAAGGGGAGTATATTTACAAATGAATTCTTCCAACCCTTAATAAAGTCAAGATATAGTGCTTGCCCTTGGCAAAACTGTAGTTGACCATTCATCCTTGTGACATTCTGTCAATCCTCCGTCACCCCAATCTACCTTCCATTTGCTGACCATCAATTTCTGCTTGCAGGACAAGAGTTATAATTGTCAGAAGCCAATCAGCCTCTTGGAGGTGCTGCAGGGCCATAGTTATCATTCAAGCAGGGGTTAAAGGAAAGGACAGAGGAGGTGGCTGGCATTGTTGGGCAGGCATTGCTGCTCTGGCCTTCTCTCTCTTCTCTTCCCTCACCTGTTTGTGTACCTGGTTCTTATATCAGCACCCTCCTTGAACTCTGGATACAAAAACTCCTTGAGAGACCTTTGTTGATGCCTCACAAACACCACTACTATCCCTTGCTGTCTCCCTCTTGTATTCCTCTTTGATCATTGATGTAACTGATGACTGCTGTGGGTTATCGATGAGAGCCAGTAGTGCCCTCCAGTTGCTGTGTTTTCTATTTGCCAAGGTTCTCTGATATTTGTCACGTTAGATTCACGGACGGCTTTTTGGAGTTCATTTTTCCAAAGCCTCAACAACTGCAGAAATCCTCTCTATAACATCTCCAAAAGATAATCTGTCTTACAGCTTCTGCTTGAACAGCATTTAATGACAGAGAAATTGTTAGATTTTGAGGCAGTTCATTCTACTGTTAAACATATCTAGTTGGTAGAAGGCCGGTTCTCATCTTGACTCAAACTAAACTTACCTCTAACTTCCATTCATTGATCTTAGTTCTATCCCATCTGAAGCAATACAGAATGTGATTACCTCTTTTTTCCTTGAGTATCATGATAGATATCATGTTCCTTTAAAACACAGGTTCAAAACTAGTGTTATGTGGCATAAATAAAACTCATAATTATTATTATTATTATTATTATTATTTTGAGAGGGAGCTTCGCTCTTGTTACCCAGGTTGGAGTGCAATGGCGCGATCTCGGCTCACCGCAACCTCCAGCTCCTGGGTTCAGGCAATTCTCTTGCCTCAGCCTCCCGAGTAGCTGGGACTACAGGCACGCGCCACCACGCCCAGTTAATTTTTGTATTTTTAGTAGAGACGGGGTTTCACCATGTTGACCAGGATGGTCTGGATCTCTTGACCTCGTGATCCACCCGCCTCGGCCTCCCAAAGTGCTGGGATTACAGGCTTGAGCCACCGCGCCTGGCCAATTATGCTTTTTTTTATACAATGATGCCCCTACTCTGTTTTTTAACATTTGATGTACTTATTTGTATTTTGCCATCATTCTATAGTACTTACTATGTGTCAGTAATTTTTAAAACTTCCTACAAACATTAGCTCATATGCTATTTATAATAACCCTAATAGATAGAGTTCTATTATTCTATTATTATTCCCTTCTCAATGATGTAAAAACTAAGGCACAAGCAAGTTAGTAGTGGACCTGGGATCCCAATCAATGCTAACTGGGCCTTGTCATGATGCCATGCTGTGTCCTTTTAAATATTAACACGGTACAAGGTAATCTGGATTTTTACCTTCCTTGAAACATGGGATACTGTAGTTATATGGGCCTTATAGTCCTATAACATAGTAACCTGATAATAAAGCAATTCATAAAGATCATGGTATGCTAAAGAAGTCGAGGCCATAAGAATTTAAAATGTTTGAGTGCATTTTAATAATATTAATGATTTAAGATCCCGTGTAGAACAGGGAACTGTGAATATGGTAAAGAATCCTGGCTAGACATTCCATCCCAGAAAGGGCAGTTCTAAAATTTTGCTACATTGGATAAATGTCTTTGTCACTGAGAAAGAAAGAGGAAAAGCTGCCTTTTATAAATGCTAGACGAATAAATGACTCAGTTACAGTTACTTGGAATGAATTAAACTAACTAATTAATTATTTCAAGGCTTATAGAATTATGCTTGTCTGACCCAAGCAAAAATATATATCATATGCTGAATATTTACAAGATAGTCAAAAGCACTATGGAGGAGAAAAGGACTAGCAATTTCCTTGTTTAAAGCATGGGCAAATTTCAGAACAATTCATTTAAAAATACAGAACTTTAGTCTTTAAGGACTCATAATAATTTTGTTTGAATAATTTTAGAAAAAAGCTGGATATGTATATGCCATGAATTGATGTGTAAAAATTACTTTGACATATCCTTCCTTCTTTGATTCATATAGCAAGCATTTGAGTAGATAGGGTAAGTAGGATCAATGCTCCATTTTGTTATGTGGGATTTGTTTTATTATCTTTCGAACACTTTTCTCATAATGGCCATGAATGCAAAGCATTGCAGGTATCTGAATTTGGACTCATGAAATTCTTCCAGATTGAGTTTTTTTCTGCCTGTTCTGAGCCTCTTAATAAACTGCCATCCCTCACTGCCCAAACCTCTTTGACCCCAAATCTTTGATTCATTTCTTTAAGTAGCCTATATAAATGGAAATTCTAGTTTGGGACTATTTGCCTCCCACCTGGCATTCACATGGGACATTAAACCCAGAGATTACGCCTCTCCTGATACCCATGGTCCAGCTCAGCCCACAGCATCACTAGACTATGACTACAGTCTTCCTCAGTCCCAGCTTGACAAGGTAAGAGACTGGGGATCTTAAGAAAAAAAAAAAAAAGTTAAAAGAATAAGTTAAATTATCAGGCCATGCTTAGTATGAGGATTAGAGATTTATAATTGGATTGAGCTACCAGTAACAGAAAAACTGTGAATAATATTGACTTAATCGTTAAGGAAATGACCAGAGATTTCCTGTTCAGGAATAGAAAGACTCAGGGTCAGGGAGCTAGACTCCTACTATGGTTCCGTCACCCCTGCTCCCATTTCCAAGTTTACCCCAGGATCCAAGATGGTAACTAGAGCTCCAGTGCCTTCACTTGCACTTTAAGTTTGCAGAATAGAAAAAAAAAAAGGGGGGAATCTCTGGCCTCTCCATTTAGAAGCCCTTATAAGACTTTGAAGTTATACTGAGCTGCAATCCTTGTTTCTCCACCATTTTCTATATAATCAAGATATACATTTACCACTATACTGGGTTTTTTTTTTTCTTTTTTTACATTTCCATTAAATGAATTATTTTAAGGCTTGTGCAATTATCCTTGCCTGACCCAGAAAATCATCACCCATATTATCATCACTTATCATCATTACTATTGTCATTATTATCAGCTGATTAGTTGTAAAATTTGCATAAACTCCAGGCTTTTCATATTAAATTCTTTGTTCCTTGTATTTTACTTTACATGTATTTAAGAGTTACTATGGCTTAAGTATCTGCAACAAGTTTAGCAAAATCATATTCATTCTTTTAATGCCTATTTGGTGACAAGCCTGTTCCTTCTCCTCCTTCTTTGTAAGTATTTTTGTCCAAATATCACCCTACCTCCATCTGCTCATGTGTATTTCTGACCAAGGGTGAACATTTAAGGAGAGAAATGTTATTAACTCCAATGTTTCTTTGGCCATTTTTAATACAGAAATAGCCAAAGATCTGGAAAAAGAAGGGTACTGGGAATCAGAGCACCTCCCTCTCTGCTTATGCCCAGATGAGGAATTAAAATGGAAATTACATTACCAAAAAACTTTAATAACAAGCAAAGAAGAAAGAAAAATCTTTAAGAAATTAATCAATAAAGACTTCAGAATAGGAAACATCAAGATGGTTTTAAAATAATTTCATTTTAGACATTTGGCAAGTGTGAAAAAAGTCACTCAAACTGATTGATTAGCTGAATTTATCTAAGACAGTTAATCTCATCTCCTCTTAGACACAATCTAAAGATCTATTATACACTGATGTTTTTTAATAGATTCATTTATATTTTATTAATACATAATAACTATACATATTTATGGGGCACATATATTTTGACACATGCATACAAACTGTAATAATCAAATCACATAGAGTATCTATCACCTCAAACATTTATCGTTTCTTTGTTTTGAGAAATTTCAAATAGTCTCTTCTAACTATTTTGAAATATTCACTAAGTTATTCTTAACAAGTCTGTCCACTGTCTAACATTCTACTCTCCACCTGCATGAGATTCACTTTTTTAGTTGCCATATATGAGTGAGAACATGAAATATCCATCCTTATGTGCCTGGCTTACTTCACTTACCATAATGACCCCAGTTCCGTCCATGTTGCTGCAAATGAGAGGATTTTTTTTTTTTTTGGCTGAATAGTATTCCGTTGTGTATATATGCCACATTTTCTTTATCCATTCATCTATTGATGAACACTTAGACTGATTCCATATGGTGACTATTGTAAATAGTGCTGCACTAAATATGGGAATGCAGATTATATATTCATTTTCAAGACAAAATATACTTGGCTCCCAACATTTATAACATATGAAGTGGGGTTTAAGAGAAAGGTATGTGATTATCTTTTCTAGGAGTTAGTGACAGTCTGGGAAATAAATTTTTCATCTAGAGTACTGACTTATTTACATCTGTTGGATTTGAAAGAAGATTCAGATAGTAGATGATCTCATAGGTAATTTTTTTTTTCTACATTTGTCTCCCTCCCTTCTTCTTCTCTTAAATTAGCATATATTTATCAAACACTACAGTCATTCAATGCATGAGTGCAAAATATTTTATAAGATATAGTCCTCAAGCAGTTTACTATCTAGCAATGATTCATGTTTTTGTTATTTCACTAGTTTTCTGCTCAATCATCTGTCACTATCATCACTCTTATTATCATCTCATGAATATCCTAATTTCTCTATTGCGTTGTATTACAATTCTATTGGACCAATTTATTTAAACTCTTTTAAAACTTTCAGTTAATCATCTCCAAGGAATTTCAGGACTTGAGAATAATGAAAATGAATATCTTTAAATTTGCAGTGTGCCTTTTATTTCTCTGAAAGAGCAAACAGTGCACAATTTTCAAATGATTTCAAAGTTCAAATGGGAAAGCTGCCTTGTAATGGGGAAAAAGAAATCAAACATGATTCAAATATTGTACCTAAGCCTCCATTGTGGTGGGTGCATGGGTGTCTTTGTGGTAATTGAAATACTTGACAGAAAATTTAAAGAAAACAAAAACACAAAATGTGGTTGAGAATTGATTTAAGAGGGTGATAAATTCACTAGGACTTTTAATCATCGTATGTAAAATGTTGTGGAAGACAGTGACCACTTCCTCTCAGTGACAGGTGGTTCCCTATGCTGTCAATGAGTTTCACTCAAGACTAGATTAAATAGACTCTGGGAACTTTTGAATTAGGCAGGAGAACATGCTTAGTAATTTAGAGAATTTAGCTCTAATAAAGACTAAGATGATTGTATATAATGAGATTCTATGATTTTAGCAATCCTGGCTTAGATGACAAATGCTACCACATAAAATATTTTATGACAACATGTATTATAAGAGATTATACTTATTTCCTGTGGAACTTTTTCACCTCCATTTTACCTACTCTTAGAATCTATGCTGAATAAGTGAATCTGTTGAGGCTGTGAAATTTGATTCTTTTCAAACACTATGGGGAAATGTTGAATAAATCTGCATAAAAGGCATCCACAACATAAAGTTGAGAAGCTTAGCTTACATGTTAATCATTGCTTTGTGCTGTTTGCAAAACAACCACCAAATTTGGCCCAAGACAAAATAAAGAATATTGCCTCATTAACAAATTTGGCAGCGCTATAGTGACAGTAATCACATTTTTATTCTATTTTCATATTCGAGACTTCAAAGCAGCTTAAAAAATATTCATTAACAAAGCAGGTTCCAGCATGCCAACCAGTAGCTGCATCAGCACAGTCATATATAATTTTGTGAGCATTATCTAGGAGGGCAGAGTTTAGCTATAACCACAGGAAATATACACACACAAAGAAACATGCCAGATAAGATTAATGAAAATGTTCTCTTAAAAATAAATGCAATTCTCAATGAAAGAGGGAAAAATCCTGCAGCATAATTTGTCTTTTGAATATTAAGTGCTGTGGTCAATCTTTAATGAGGAACATCATTTAAGAAACTTTACAAAGACTGAACTTTGCTAAATACAATTATATAAAATGGCGAGGAAATATACAAAATGTGCCAAGTTTTTCAAACTTTTTCAAAAAATTATCAAGTACATTAAAGCGTTTACTTACAAAAGTAAAAAATCCAGTAATATGAATGAAACAATGAAAGAAATCAGTTTCAAAACCAAGTGCGAGGCAGATGTTGTGAAATTGTATTCATTTGTATTGAAAAAGGTATGAAAGTGAGAAAATCAGAAACTTTGCTGTCTCAAAGAAGATGGAGGCAAAAGGCCAGACTGGAATAAGGAAATGAGCTAGCAGCTGTCTGAACAACAGTACTTGTTTATCTTCTTGATGCCAGTGCTACTCTGACCCAGGTTACCTAGGTTTGTGTACTTAATCACATATGTTGGAAATGAAGCCAATCCTACCTGTGTATTTTCTGGATGGCTCATTCATCTACATATATAAACATGAAAATCTAGAAGATCATTTATTTTGTCTTCCAAATCAAACCAGAAGTGTCAATGTAGAGGAGGAGCAATGGCCCACTGTGCTCTTGATAATGGATGATATGCCTCTCTCATAGTTCTGGCTCGTGGCTGGGCAATGGGAGCTATTTGGATCCCATGTAGACAACATCTAGTAGATACCTTAGGTTTCTTCAGATAATATTCAGATGCCAAGATATCGTGACCCTTTAGTACATTTGTTGTAACTGATTATATTGGATCCGCTCTGAGCCATTTGAATACCTTATCTATAGTTTATCACCTATTTTTATCTATCTATTATCTGTCTGTCTATCTATCTATTGATCTATCTGTCTAACCTATCTATAAACTAGTAGGTTTAGTTAGTGAAACCAGTTAATAAGACATGAGGAATAATTATGTGACTTAGGCTAGGGTTACATTAAATTAATAGAGATGACGAAACAAGCTGTTTGCATCATTGGATATGTTCTCACAGTTTTTCTAATGTCACAGTTAGTGCTGGAAATGTGGAAATGTTCTTTCCTCAGGTCAATTCAAAGAGGCACCAGAGATCTTAACAGTCCATTGCATATATGCTGAGAGCAAATACACTGAGTCAGTAATATATATAGCGATCATCAAAATCCAGACATTGACCATATAGCTCATGGTGTTCTAAAACTACATTAGGCATGTAAACCCATTTTCTCCCCTGAAGCAAATATGTAAATACGTGTGTTTATATGCATGTTTGTTTTAAAAAGTGTATCTTTTAAAATAAAAGACTTGGAGACATTTATAAGTAATGCACGTAATGACGTAAAAATAAATAAATAATAAAATGAATGCCATTTGATCCAGCAATCCCACTAGTAGGTATGCACCCAAAGGAAAATAAGTCATTATATGAAAAAGACACATACACATGTATGTTTATCGAAGCACAATTAGCAATTGCAAAAATATGAAACCAACTAATGCCCATCGACCAACAGGTGGATAAAGAAAATGTGGTTTATACACACCATGGAACACTACTCAGCCATAAAACAGAATAAAATAATGGCCTTTGCAGCAACTTGGATGCAGTTGGAGGCTATTATTCTTAGTAAAGTAACTCAGGAATAGAAAACCAAGTAGTGTATATTCTCACTTATAAGTGGGAACTAAGCTATGAGGATGTAAAGGCATAAGAATAATGTAATGGACTTTGGTGACTCTGGAAGAAGGGTGGAAGGGGAGGTGAGGGCTAAATGACTAAATATTGGGTATAATTGGATACAGTGCACACTTGTTGGGGGACAGTTTCACTTAAATCTTAGAAATCATCACTAAAGAACTTATCCATTAAAACAGAAAACCCCTGTACCCCGAAAAACAAGTAAACAAAAAAAATAAGAATGTAGGCAGAGATATCTACCTCATAATCTAATGCCAAGACTACTGGCTACAAATAAATAAATTTATTTTGTCTAAATAAAGAAGAGAATGCCTAAAATATAGTGAAGCCAAAACTAGGAAAAAGTATGAATGAAATAAAATGCCAAGTAAAAGAAAAAAGAAAAAAATAAAACTTATTCAAGGATGCCAAACACTCACAATTTTTATAGTTTACTTTCCTGATGTGTAAAGATAACAGAGAAGAACCAGCTTTATTGGTGCTATTCAGTTCTAAAATGTCAAATTTCATTCTCACATCCACTCTGAGAAAAGAAAGGCAAGTTCTTACTTCCCAAACTGTAAGTGAAAAAAAAAAGTAGGCATAGAAAAATCAGATGTCAAATACAGAATCACACAATTGCTTACTGAATGATTTGGGATTAAGACCAAGCATATTAGCTCCTGGCCAAGTGTATTTTTCCTAATGTCCCAGGTTAGGTAGGTCAGGAGCTACTACACATTACCTGGGGTTAGAGGAACTGGTTTTGCTTCCCAAAGGGCAAGTGACACAGTAATGGACAATGACATGAGAGGGCTGTGCTTGTGTTTCTTGTAGGCTGTAGTCACAGAATCATACACAGCACATAGAGGACACTCACGATTCAACAAGTATTGTTGATTAATTAAATACAGCTTGCCTCTTACAGCATTCACGATTTCCAGTACAAATCAACAGGGTAGAACGTCATGTAAGAATATCATCCTTCCAGTAAGCAGCTAGACTTTTATTCTTGTTGAGCTAGGAATACATATGAATAAACATATTGTTAACCATTGAAACATGCTCATTTCAGTTCATTTGGCCGTGACTCTGGCTCATTTTTTCTGGCCTCTTACAATGTATTAGTAAAATCCCGACTTATTCACTTGACTGATGATAGTATATTCCTGAGAGTTATGTGTTGATGGAAAATAAAAAATAGATGTGTATCTACCTTGCTAATCCTACTATTGAAAAGCAACTGAAACATTGAGCGATGCCTTAAGATGGGACAAAAGCCAAGCTGATCTTACCTGGGCTCAGGCTGGGATCTAAGATGGCCTCACTTACAGGCCTGGCATTTAGGTGGGGTGATAAAAGCAATTGGAACCCCCGTTTCACCAACATCTAGCAGTTAGTTTAGGGTTCCTCATATGGCATTTGGATTTTAAAACCATCAGGAATATAACGAACAACAAATAAAACAAAACCAAGAATTTTCAAACCTCTGTGTACGTAATGATTGCTAACAGGAGAAATTAGAATTCCTGGAGTCATTTTTGTCTTTTTTCAGCCTTTATAATGCTAGCTTAATTCCACTTTTTTTTTCTAATTGCCTTGTAAAATACAAATGAGTTATTAAATTAACCTGGCTCTTTTTCCTGTTAATATATTAAAGATACCTCATAAGTCAAATGAATAAGAATGTAACGAGGAGCTATTATATCTAACACACTGCGCTAGGTAATAGCAAGAAGGAAAAAGTGCCTCTACTGCTTTCATTAGTTTATCATGCATCATGATTTTTCCTTGATCAATTATGAGATTGCTGTCAATATTTTTTGTCTATTTTTTTTAAAGAGCACAAATTTATTATCTTACAGTTCTGAGTGTTAGAAGTCTAAAACAGGTTTCACTGAGCTAAAATCAGTGTATTGGTGGATCTGCATTCCTTTCTAGAGACTCCAAAGGAGAATTCTTTTTCTTGCTTTTCCATCTTCTAGATTCCTCTTCAGTTCCTCCTGGCCACTTCCTCCGTCTTCAAAGCCAGCAATGGCCAGCCAAGTTTTCCTCCATCACTTCAGTCTGATTCTTGCTTTTCTGTCTCTCTCTTCCACGTTTATTTTATTTTATTTCAATAGGTTTTTGTGGGACAGGTGGTGTTTGGTTACATAAGTTCTTTAGTGGTGATTTCTGAAATTTTGGTGCACCTGTCACCCTAGCACTGTACACTGTACTCAATGTGCAATCTTTTAGCCCTCACCCCCTTTCACCCTTCCCCCGCAAAATTCCCAAAATCTATTGTATCATTCTTATGCCTTTGCATCCTCATAGCTTAGCTTCCACTTATATGTGAGAACATACAATGATTATTTTTCCATTCCTGAGTTACTTCACGTAGAATAATGGTCTCCAATACAAGCTGGAGAGATTTTTATCAAAGAAAAACTACTGCTGCAAACTGTTCTCTTTAGATCTGGGTGACCATTTCTCATAGAAAGCGTGAGGCAACAATGTTGACAAGCCTTTGTCAGACCAGAACTGCTGCTAGTGTTTGGGTTAAGACCAGGATGAATGAAAAGTATAGTCCCCACAGGTGGATGCCTCTTGCTATTTGGCTGTTCTTGCATTGCTCTAAAGAAATACTTGAGACTGGGTAATTTATAAAGAAAAGAGGTTTAGTTGGCTCATGCTTCCATAGGCTGTAAAGGAAGCATCCTGCTGCATCTACTAGGCTTCTGGGGAGGCCTCAGAAACCTTACAATCATGGCAGAAGCCAAAGGGGAAGTAATCATGGCACTTGGTAAGAATGGGGGTGGGGAGAGAGAGTAGAGGGGCAGGTGCCACAAACTTTTAAATGATCAGAGCCCAGAAGAACTCAGTCACCATCACGAGGACAGCACTAAGGGGATGGTGTTAAACCATTCATGAGAAATTCACTCCCATGATCAAATCACCTCCCACCAGGCCCCATCTTCAATACTGGGGATTACAATTCAATGTGGATTTGTGCAGGGACAAATATACAAACTATATTGCCCTTCAGTTTTACACTTTCTAACTGTTTAACAGTGACATTTAATGAGCATGGTAAGAAACTTATTTGCTATTAGAAATTTTTTATCTTTATTAAAATATGAAGAGATTAATTATATATACTTGGTATAACATGGCCTTTGAATTTAAAATTACTGTCATTGTTTTTTTTTATTCCTCATAAACTGAAATTGTTCATTACTAATACCCTAGATGATTCTAGACACCTAAATTCTTTATTTTAAAAAATGGAGGAGGTATAAAGACATCTTCAGGAAATATATTTGTGGTACTCAATGAAGTCTGTAGAATATTATGGTTTAGCACATGGAATATAGAATCGACTTCCTAGTTCCAATCCAAGTTCTTCCACTTGCTATTTGTGTTACCATAAGCAAATTATTTTAACATTCTTAAGCATCACATTTCTAATTTGAATAATAGAGATGATAATTTCAGCCTCCAAATATTGATGTAACAATTAAAAAAAACGTGCAAAGAGTTCTTAACATAAACTCAGCATTCAATAAGGTGGAGCTATTGTCATTAATGTTGTTTATGAAAGTGTCATTTCCATTATAAACTTCTAGGCCTTTAGATCTATGAATTTAATCAAATGATTTCGCTTTTGAACAAATTTAAAACAACACTGAGGAGAGTTGAAATGACATTGCTAGATGAATGTACACTTTTATTTTTAGAACTCCTTTTTTTGTGAAAATATTCAGAAAACATAATTTTGAATAACTGAATAAATATGTCCTAATGTTCGTTTGAAGTATGAACTCCCCTTTTACCTTCAGTTTTAACTCTGACATTGCAAGTAAAAAAGAAGTCATTCGAAGCATCCTTTATGTCAAACACAACACTGGCAGCAGCAATCCTTTTTACTAAGCTCTGCTAGATACTCCATCATACAAATATTTGAATCTCATGTGGCCATTGAACACCCCATATTTTTATTAATATGATGATATTGTAATACCTCATAATAATGCCTACAAGATAGATTCACTTTCTAGTGGAATTTATGCAATAGTTAATATTCTGCAAAATATTGTGATCTATGGTATTTTGGGGTTGAAAGGTTGAAATACCTTTGTCTGGCACTGACTACAAAATAATTTGCTCATTCAACCTACAGAGATTTATTAACTGTGTTAGCATCTGCTGTTTCATTAATTTTTAAAATATTTTAATTGCATAAATTGTCAAAAATCTGTTACAGATATATTTGTCTCTGTGTATAAACTCTCTTCCCTGAAAAATCTTACAATAGTTTTCTCTTTTTCCTCGTGCAGTGCCAGTTCTGCAGTCATGTAGTCAGAGGTCTTGCTCTAGCTATACTGACGGGGGCTACATGGAAAGGTCATTCAGTTGCATGTAATACTGAGCTGTGTCAATAAATGCTTTCTCATTAGCTTTCTTCTCTCCTCCTGCTACCTGCCTTCCCACTATAACCCCTAGTCTGACATTCTCAGGTTACATTAATTCTGTCTCATGTTCTCTCCATTAGTGTGAATTATTTGTTATATTTTGCTTTAATTGCCATCCACTGTAGTCTTTTTTCGACTCTCTCCTTCTTGATTTCGTCCATTCCACCTTCATTATTTCCACCCTTTTCCTAAATGTCTCCCAAGGCACAGATTCCCTAGGCTCTCCTTTATTTTGCTAGAACATTTTGTATGTTTCCTTTAATTTTTAAATCTCAGTAATGACTGATGCCTCTGAACACTTTGGGAATTGGGATTTTAGGTTAAAGAGGATTGATGGTATGAATTACAAAGAAATGATTTAGTTCAAAGTGACTGGATTAGTGAAGACTAAAATTTAAGATTATTTAAGATAGGCTCAAGAGAAAAAGATACAAAACTAATCATAAAATGTTGCCCAAGGATTATGTCCTCTTAGAATATGTTCATTATTCCCAAAACATCCTTTGGCTGTAAATACAGATAATTCTAGTTTTATAGTTTTACAACTCTTCAGTTAATTCACAACTCCTTAAAAGTGAGGTTAGTGTCTTACATTCATTGAAAAACATCCCCAGAGTCTTGGCATTTCATCTTCTGTCTTTCAATATTGATTCCTTTATGGAACAGGTCACTCACCTTCCAAAAGTGGAAATCCTTCATCTGTAAAACAGTGGTAATTATGTGTACTTCAGAGTCTTAGTATCTAGGGATCACAGCAGCAAGATCAGGGACTACCATAAATGCTACTAGCATTTGGAGAAAAATATTCCATAGTATATTAGAAAGCAGAGGTGTTGGTGATAGCGAAAGCTCATGGGGCATAATAATGGCTGGATCTTACATTTGTCACTTATACCATCTGACCTTGGGCTCTCATCTAAAAAGTGAGGATCATAATAGCGCTGTATTAGAAGACATCAATGCCTGTGCTCAGCAGAGCAGTGGCATCCACATTCTCCTTCTGTGTATAGTTTTCCAGCACAGAGCAGAACGCAACAAATGTGTTGATTGATTGATTCCTATAACTTTGAATGTATCATTAAAAAACACAGACTAAGTAGGTCATAAGACTATAGAAGATAAAAGAAGAATGTAAAATTAATAGTGATATTGACACAAAATGACAGTTTGCAAAAAAATGTTCACGGATCTGTATAATGATCAAGATTAAAGAAAATTTTACTTTGAAAACTAAGTTTGGTAATTATATTTAGCAGCAAAAAATGATGATCAAAACACTCCCAGTTAACACAAGGAATTTAAAGTTGTGATTAGTGTGTAGATAGAACTTGAATTTCATTTTGAGAGTGATTGAAGTTTGGGTTAAAGATGGAACTCAAAGAACAGCAATCTGCCACTTAAAGTTACTGTTACCGTTTTTATATTAAAGTGTTTTCTTCTGTAACAATGTGCCGAGAGACAGCAACTCACTCAATTTGGGTTAAAATTCATACAGGATCCCCATGTTTCTCTTCTCAATTCCTCCTTACAATGGGCATTCCACTATAAGATAGCACAGATAACTTTACTCCGAACTGATTTACACACAGGATGCACAGCCTGGAGGTACCTCATAGCCCTTGTCATGGACTGAATTGTGCCCCTTCCAAATTCATATGTTGAAATCTTAACCCTCAATACTTCACAATGTGTCTATACTTGAAGATCTGGTCTTTAAAGAGATAAAATGAAGCCATTAGTGTGGGCTGTAATCCAATATGACTGGTGTTTTCATAAAAAGAGGATATTAGGAGGCCGGGCATGGTGGCTCACACCTATAATCCCAGCACTTTGGGAGGCCAAGGCAGGCAGATCACCTCAGGTCAGGAGTTTGAGACCAGCCTGACCAATATGATGAAACCCCATCTCTACTAAAAATACAAAAAAATTAGCCAAACATGGTGGCATGCTCCTCCAATCCCAGCTACTCAGGAGGCTGAGACAGGAGAATTGCTTGAACCTAGGAGGCAGAGGTTGCAGTAAGCCGAGATTGCACCATTGCACTGAGCAACAAGGAAAAAAAAAACAAAGAGAGAGAGAGAGAGAGAAGAGGACATTAGGACACAGACACAGAGGGGAGATCATATGAAAACACCAGAGGAAAAGTTAACAGTAACTTTTTTAAGCGGTCATCTACAAGCCAAAGAGAGAGACTGCAGAGTAACAACATCCCTGACAACAACCTGATCTAGGACTTCTAGCCTCTAGAATTGGAAGCAAATAAATTTCTATTGTTCAAGACATGCAGTCACGGTATTTGTTATGACAGCCTTAGCAAAATAGGACATCCTTGTCCACGCTGTCTCTAGCACTGGATTTAGGAAAATCTTAATATTATCTTATTCCAAAATCTGCTCAATATCTATCTGAAAGGTAATCTTCCCAGGTCCAGATTTGTGTGACTCTTAGCACAACTTTTGAAATTTTATACATATTAAAATTTTATACATATTATATTACACACACACACACACACACACACACACACACACACAATAGCTAATAGTAAAATTATGACTTGAACCTAACAAAACGGTGACTCAGGCCTACCATTGTCATTTTTACCACTAATAATGTAACTTTTAGGGTTGAATGTACAAACAACACTTTAAAAAATTCTATATAATATTGCAAGCAGTTAATTTTGTTGCATAGTTTTATAGGGCTATTTTTTTAATCCTCCTGTAAAATATTTGAGTTTTTAAGGGAAGCCCCAAAAAATCACTGTATTAGAAAAAAAAGGTTTTCTCACTGTGTGTCTATCTAACTCTAAAATGCCATATTAAAAATGATGGATAAAGTTTTCACCATAGTACTTTAAAACATCTAGAAATTTGACAGATGACTGTCAGAATTCAGCCCCTTTTTACCCATGTTTTGCAGTCTAAAGCAATATTTTAATTGAGAAGCATTTGACAAAAGAGAAATACAAGCTGCATACTTCTTTGTGCATCTGTTCAGAAATACTTAAAGTCAGCATTCACTTGCAAAGGCCAAGTTCCCAAAAGCCCACCTGAGAACACTAGATACAATGCCACGAATGCTTATTACTGTGTCGAAATTTGTAGCAGTTGTTCCGATATTAGGTATGGATATGTGCATGAATAAGTCATGTGTCCCTTCCTCACAGATTTTACAGTGTGGTGGAGAGACAAACATGTTTAACGTCACTTAGCACAGCATGTGCTGTGAGAGACACCTGTATATATCCCAGTGTTGATCACCAAGTGAAAAGAAGTGATCTCAGGCTGACTGATGCCTTAGCACAGAGTGAAGTGATTTTGAGGAAGGAACACATTTTCTAAGTGTTTTTGTGTGCTACAAGGCAAAGAGAAAACATATTGCTCAAGAAATAGGAGATAGTCGGGAAAAGGCAATTTATACCTAAAAGGTATGAGAAACAATTTCGAAAGGAAGATAGAGATAAGAAATAAAACTACCACCCACTAATCCCCTTTCCCCAAAAAAATAAATAAACGAAGGTCAAAATCAGGGGCTTTGGAAAGAGGAATGCTTGAAATAGAACATGCACAATGGGTCAAACATATTTGCATTGGATCCACAAATGCAAAACAACCCCTAATCTCCCCAAGCCACCTTCTGAAATTTTATACAAATAGACTACAATTAGGCCAATTTAAATTATCTCTTATTTGTTGTCTCAGCCAAGATTTGGGTAGTTATTAGCATCATTCATTCCTAAAGCATGTGTTGAGTGCCTACTATGTTCCACACAGCTCCGTAACAAATGAAATCAAGCTGGAGCCAAGTGAGGCTCTAATAACTTAGAAATGACAATATCTTCATGTATCCTATGTACTGAGAATAGTCTGTGTTTAGAGCACTGTAGCAGAGTACAATACAACCAAATGCTATCACTCTACTCAGGAAAACACATCAAGTTTTATCTGATACTGGTTTTCAGCTGCCAGCAGTCCTGGAAAACCGCATTCTAATGAGAGATGCTAGTATTTAAAATGAAAACTGATTTGTTTTTTTTTTTTTTTTTGTAAAAGAGACTGAGAGAAAAACAAATTTTAGAAAAATTCCAAAGCATGAAAGAATGCTCAACCCAACCATTTCTGTGGGAAGAACATCTAGAATGTGGCTGGCAGCCAATCCATATAACTGTGTAATGGCAAGCTAAGCAGAGAAAGAGACCAGCGTCGTAAGTGGGAGATATTCCAGGGACAAGTAGACATTCAAAGGAAAAAGGCACTGTGGGGTCACAAAGTGAGTCTTTTCACAAATTCTGTGACAAATGCTATTTGCCACATGTACTTAATGTCTAATTGAAAAGATAATTCTGTCTTTCTTTAGCTCTCAGGGATCTTATGAGTTTGATGTGACATACAGGTATTAAATACCTTAAAAATGTTAAACGCCAGATAAATGGAAAGGTTTATGATTAAAAATTAAGTTTCACTGCATTGAGAAATGCCATAAGTAGACAGACTTGCAGAAGTGTTGTCTTCAGATATGTGGAATGAACTATGGGGAATGAACCAATAATAAAACATTACGCATAATTGTGCTGATGCATAAAGCCATTGCCAACAGCAGTACCTTTATCGAAAGAGGGCATTATCAGTCAGAAGCAAACTATTTCAAATCACTGCAAATATCATGTGACCTATCTAAAGAGCCATTTTGCCACATCTTTAAATGTGTTTTTCTCCTGATGGATGATTAAATAGGCTATTAATCTCCTTTTGCTATGAGTGATTGAAGGACACTAAGTCAAAATTATAATTTAGAAAAGACAAGAAAATTTGCCCTTATGTTCTAATAGCACATGATATTTGAAATGATGATTTATACCCCAGTCCTCCTTGGCAGGATGTGCCTCATGCTGAGGAAGTCTTTCTGTCTGTCTGCCTGCCTATCTGCCTGATTCAATAGCACATGTCTTTTTGTCTGGACCTAGTACTGGTTCTCCATGAAGTAAGACCCTTAACCTCCTTTACAACTAGAAACCTTATCCTTACCCTCACCATCTCTCTGGGCTGAAAAACTAATAGTCCCACCAAAATTGTGGCCAGAGTTGTTGGAAGACTCTTCCTATAATTAATGTCCTATAAACTTCATCCTCATTCAACAAACATTCATTAGATACTAATTCTATGTGCTAAGTACTGTAGACTGTACAGCACACAAGGATTAACCTGCAGGAATTTATCAGCTACTAAGGGAGATAAGCCATGTGCATCAGTGTGGTAAGATATTTCCTATTAACCATCTGCCTCTGTTACCCTTCCTCCTAAGTCCCCACACCCACTCTGTGCACCCAGTTAGATTTCACATACCAATTTCCTTGGAGAAGTACTCTGTGGAAAACTGAGAAACAACAAAATGAAATGCTTTGCTCTTACGTTGTAATGATGGAATCCATGGAGATCTTTAGCCATAAATGATCTATGATTTAGCTTATCTCTCAACTGAAACTACACAAAGGGTCTACAGAACAGGTGGAAGAATGAGAAATAAGTTCACATTAACTAAAATGGACTCGATAAGGACAGACCGCTGAGCCCCGCTTCACAGCCCCAGGGAGTTAGTGGAGCTGTACTCCTACAGAACCGCAGGTCTTCACGCAGATGAGCCCTGTACATTGCCTGTGAAAAGGAGTTCTATCAACTTTCCCTCTCTTTGTTATTTGATGAGACCTTTTAATCACTTTAAACTCCCAAATCCCATCCCCATATCCTTCTTTTGTGGACAAGCCTCCTTCCAAAAACTCAAGACACAGGATGAAGTCCTGGACCCCAAAAGAAATAGCAGTGATGGGAAGGGAAAAGTCACAACCAAGAAAGATGGGATTTAGCAGAAGCAACTAAAATTCTTCTACTAGTTGAGGCAGTGGTAAAACCAATGCTCATTTGACACAAATATTTTGTTACATATATTCCATGGGACACCAATATACTGTAAGATGAAAGGTACTTATTATTAAAAATTCTTAATTCCATAGTTAAGCAAGCTTTCAAATGTTTTGTATTCTAAATCTTTCTATGAATGTCTCAGGGATCCAAGAAACATATTGTAGGTGAAAATTACAATTTCCCAAATTTAAATGATCACAAAATTCTTTGTCAAGAAACATCAATAGTACACTAATGTTCCATGGAAAACAGTCTTTAATAGATATTATTTACCATGAAATATATTGCATATCTATTATGAGTTGAGTATTAATCTAAAAGAATAAAGTAGAAAGCAGTGTTAACCTTACCAGAGATGCAGATCAAATGTTGCTAAGGTTCAAGGAGAGAACACTAATTCCTAGGCGAGGCATATTGGTGGTGGTTTCAGAAACATGGAATTTAGGTATGGTCTTGAAAATCAGGCAGGTTTTGAATATTGGGAGGTGGATGGGGAAAAGTTATGTTGGGATGAGAAAATACCGCAAGAACAGCTATACCGTGGGAAAGAGAACGAGCACAAAGAAGAGAAAATAGCTTTTCTTGGTGGTAGAATAGAAAAGCCAAACAGATTAACAGATATAACAAGGCAGAAGAGAAGAGGCTGATTGGGGCCAAATATGGAGAGCAGTGATTTCCAAACAAAGTTTGATCTTTACTTGAGAGAAATAACCATGACCTGCTCCAGGTTAATAAGCAAAATAATCACACTTCTAAAACCTGACTTTAATATCATCCAATTAACATATTTATGATGAACAGATTATCATATTGCATTCATGAGTAATGTAGAGTTAACTCTCCAGTTAAAACTGTGAGACAGAAAAAAGATATTTTTTGTCACTTCCCTTTGTTTCTGCTCTGTACAGCTTTGCTAGAATTAACTGTGGTCCTGTTTTATGACTACATACTAATTTAGACCTTCTGCCATCTAAGAATCTTTGCTACCTTCATTTTTATTCCCCATGGATATTTTTCATTTTTCCTCACCTCTCTCTTCTTTTATCTATGCGCCTCTCCACTTTTCAATTATTCCACATATTTAACAAGTTCCCATGAGAGAAGAGTGTCAAACTGGTGCACTTTATTTGAAAATAGCTGGTATTTATGTAATGAGTGCTGCTATGTGACAAGTTTTCTTTGCATACATTTATTTTTAAGAAATACACATTAGTAATTCCATTGTTCAAGAGATGAAAGTAAGAGGTAAAAGTAATTTGTACAACATAAACCGAAAATTCCAATTTATGCCTGTCAGACTACAAGGCTGTGTACATTCTTAACTCTGTTAACAATTTATTTCTGGGCCTCCAGAGACAATGTTGCTTACCCTCCTAAGTAACTCTAATTAAAACAACAACAACAAAGTTTAAAGGAGTTTGAGGATGAAAATTTGGCCTTAGAAATGAAAGATTATCGAATGTTTGCCTATTTCCCTCATTCAATAAGCAACTCTCCTTAATAACTTAAGAATTCGCTAAACCTCAGTCCACTATGTTAACAATATTCACTGGAATATTAAATGTTTATTTATTTATTTTTGTCTAAAGGATATTTGTGAAGTATACCATATCAAAGCAGCAGAAAAGGAACTGCAATAGTTACTTTTCAGAGTGATACTAAGCATAGCTAAATTTTTAAAGAAAGATTTAACAGATTTTTAAATAACCTGATTTTATAAGGTTAGCAAAATCTACTTAATAAATGAATCATATCTAAGATTGACCTACAATTTACCAGAAGATAACTTAGAAATAACTGCATTATTATATTTCAAAGTATTCTTATAAACTTGAGTTAGCCTCTGTAAAATATAAAAGTACAGAATAATTGATTAAAGAATAATATGTAAAATATGGAAAAGAACATAGCTTATGACAAGAAAAGATTAAATATAGAAAAGGAAATAGTGTGATGCCAATTAAGTTAAGTGAAAGTTCAGTTATTCCTTGTTTTACTTCCTAGAAATACGACAGTTAGGCGAACTACTTAAACTCTGTGTTTTAGTTTTCTCATCTACGAAAAGATACATGAATGGTTCCTGCTTCCTATATAGTTGTTGAGAACTTATACGTAATTCATATTGTCAAGGGTAGAGGAAGAGCCACTTCATATTGACTACTATTATTATTACTAAAGTGATGAAAATGACAACTGTGAGTATTTTGCATTTTGATGGAAAAATGAAATGCAGTGTGGATACAAAAGTATTAAATATTTGCAAAATTCACAATCTATGAAGAATTATACAAATGTGGATGACATTGGTCCTGAGGATTGAAGCACTATGGTGATCATTAGAAACTCATCAAACCTCTTCCTTCTCCTTGGGCATAGAGTAGGATTTCATTCATCAGCCTTATTGCAATTAGGTGAGCCCACATGAGTGAGTGTTAATCACTGGAACATGAACAAGAGATATGTGGGTCATTTCCCAATGTAAAATCTCAAAATCTCCCATAGGATTCTCAGTCTGTTCCCACTCCTCATTTCCTGTGCAGATGCTAAAGGAGATTTCACTGGCTTTGGGAGATCCCAGAGACAGACAGAGCCTGGGTGCTATAAGACTGTGCAGTGCACAGCCCCCATTTCTCAAACTGCCATCCAGGTTTTGATCATGTCATGAACATTTTTTGTTTTAAGCTATTTAGGATTGGAACTTATTTGTCACAGGAGTTAGCCTACTATAACTGACAGAGTAATGAACATTTATTCAAACAGGAATTATGATACTTGTGTCCAAATTGCACTTCTCACATTTACTAACTGCATAACCCCAGAAATTTATTGAATCTCTGAATTTTCTTTTCTTTGCTGTAAAACTCCTATTGTACAAGTTGGAGGAATTAAATAGTATAGTTTCAGGGCTTGGAATAGAGTATAAATCCTGTAAAGGACAGTTCAATCTAAATTTAACAGTAGCTTAGTCAATAATTACATAGCACTGAGATGTCTACATTGTGTAGAACAATTGGGAAAATAATATTTTAACAATAACAACTATTTAGTTGGCTGAACATTTCACTTTTCAATAGTTTATTTCACAAGAATTCAGCTCTCAAAAATACCATGTTCCTTTTAACCATTTTCTTCAGATACATGGTATCAACATATTGAAGAAAAGAACAGGGCTTTATTTTCTTCCTAATGTCTTTGCACCAATTTGCCCAATTTCTTTTCTAATAGAGTAGCTTGCATTTAATATGCACAACAACTGCAGGTCATTAATTCCCTAAGTCTTTCCTAAATCAATCGTCTGAATGTGGCCTAGAATCTTAATACAGCTTTAGTAGTTGGGACTCTCATCTAATTTATTACATAGAGAGAGGTATGACACAGGAAAAATGCATATTAACTATGTAGATGAATACATTTTTTTTTCTTTCCAGGAATGTGTTTTCCTTTCAAAATGATCATCAGCAGATAGCTACCTAAGGAAGGTTGTACACACTAGTTTAATCAATATAGAAATTCTATATATGAATATACTATTATGTGTGCATATATTTTACAGGTAGCTGTCATCTGTTTTCTAGAGACAGCTAGACAGTGGTGAAGAACAAGTTTCAGCTTTTGGGTTTTTTTTTTTTAACTTTTTATTGGGAAATAAAATATACAACCAAGAAAAAAATGCATTAAACATTGATGTAAAATTTAACAGTTTGATACTAAATAAACTGTTGTACAACTATCGTATACAACAAAAATCTTAACAGCAGTGCCAGCACCTCAGAGGCACTCTGTGTGCCCCTTCGCAATTAAAATTCCTCCCTCTACCTGATGAAACCACTCTTTTAACTTTTGTGGTAATAAATTTCTTGCTTTCATTATGCTTTTACCACCTAACTAGCATCCTTAAAAACCGTAGTTTAATTTTTATAGGTTTTTGAAGCTTATATAATAAAATCATCAGTTTTATTCTTTTCTAACTTTTTTTTACCTTAAAAATACTTTATAAGATTTATTCATGTTAATTTATGTAGCTGTAGTTTGTACATTTTCAATGCTGCATAACAATTGCTTGAAGATAACAGATTTTTATATCTGTTTTACTATTGATGGACGTTTGGGTTATTTCCAATTTGGGGCTGTTACAAGTGTGGTGACATGAACATTCTTGTGATAGTCAATAATAATGTACACTTAAATTTTTGTCAAGTGAGTACGAATTCATGCTGTGTTCTTACCAAAATAAAACAAGATAAAATAATAAAATAACAATTCTTGTATGTGTCTCCTGATGTTCCTAGTGGTCATGTGAACACCTGCTATTGGATGTTGCGTACAGGTAGAATTGTTGGCTCAGAAGGTAGTATTGTTGGTATACAATTTATATTCCAACAGATTATGAGTGAACCAATGGCTCTCCTCCCTTACTAATGCATGAGCATTCTGATGAGTGTTTTATCATATTGTAGTTTTAACTGTCATTTGACTGATTGCCAAGGAAATTGAACACATATTTATGTTTATCAGAAATTTTGATTTTCTCATTTGTAAGCACCTAGTCAAGTTTTTGCTCTTTTCTGACTAGGCTATTTGTCTTGTACAATTGCTATGTACATTCTGCATACAGTGTTTCATTCACTTACATGTTGCAAATATTTTTTCTGTCATTCTTTAGTTTATCTCTTCAATCTCTTCATGTTTCATTTTTGTTTGATGAGCAGAAGTCCCTAATTTTAATATAATATAATTTTCCAATGTTTTCTATTGTAACTATTACTTTTTGAGACCTGTTTAAAAATCTTTTTCAAATGTGAAGGTTAAAGGGTACCTAAAAGATTAACTATGTAATTTTTTTGAAACTTTGTAGCTAAATAGCTTTAAAATTTAGGTTTATCAGGTATTTTCAAAAAGTTCATGGAAAAATGCATATTATGAAGAAAACTATACATGTATTTCAAAAGTTTTTTCACTAAAATAAACTCAGACTAACTTGTTACAACATGTCTAAACAGGATCTAGTTTGAGACACTATGAAGTATCAGATATAAGTTTTAAAAGAGCCCCTATCAGGTGGGGTGCAGTGGCTCGTCTGTAATCCCAGCACTTTGGGAGGCCGAGGCAGGCAGGTCAGGAGTTCAAACCCAGCCTGACTAACATGAAGAAACTCCATCTCTACTAAAAATACAAAATTAGCCAGGTGTGATGGAGCATGCCTGTCATCCCAGCTGAGGCAGGAGAATCTCTTGAACTCAGGAGGCAGAGGTTGCAGTGAGCCGAGATCATGCCATTGCCCTCCAGCCTGGACAACAAGAATGAAACTCCATCTCAAGAAAAAAAAAAAAACTCTATCAGAGCAACATTAATTCTGCTAAAATTGAAGCAAGAGCAAACATAAAATTTATGATGAATGATGAAAGAATGGTGAAATCATTGATGGTTTACAAAAAGTCTATTGGAAAAATGCCCCAAATAAGTCAGCAGTTTACAAATGAATAACTCATTTTCAGAAGGGATAAGATGATGTTGAAGATGAAGCTCATATTTCCAGACCATTCACATCAATTTGTGAGGATAAAATTTATTTTGTTAATACCCTAATTGAAGAGGACTGAGGATTAACAGCAGAAACAACATCACAGACATCTCAATTGACTTAGTTTACACAATTCTGACTAAAGAATTAAAATTGATGGTGTAAAACATTTGTGCCCAAATCAGTGACAGACCAGGACAGAGCTTTCAATGAAAATTTTAAACAAGTGGAATCAAGATTCTTAAGCACTTTCTCCAAATAATTATAATGATAGATAAACATGGCTTTCCCATTTCTATCCTGAAGACAAAGCACAATCAAAGCAGTGGCTACCAATAAGTGGCAGTGGTATAGTCAAAGCACATGTAGACCAGTCAAGAGAAAAGATTATGGCAACAGTTTTTTGGGGATGCTCAAGGCATTTTGCTCGTTGACTTTCTGTAGAGCCAGAGAATGACATCTGCTTATCGTGAGAGTTCTTTGAGAAAGTCAGCAAAAACTTTGTCAGAAAAATTCCCAGGAAGGCTCACCAGAAAGTCCTTCTGCACCATGAAATGTTTCTGTTCATTCCTTTCATCAAACAAGGACAATTTTCTGAGACTTTCTGATGGAAAATCATTTAGCATCCACCTTATAGCCTTTATTTGGCTCTTCCTGATTCCTTTTTTGTTTTCTATACTATTGAAGTTGATTTATTTATGTAGTGTGATAAGTATCAAATCTCATTGCTTCAAACAGATGTCTAATTCTTCCCACATCATTTATTGAAGAGCTATCTCTTTGCTACTGTGCTTCAATGCTACCTTGATCATAAATCAAGCATGTAAACATGCAGCAGTCTATTTTTGGACTCTATGATTGTTCAATTGTCTGTTTTCCAATCCTTGTACTAATACCACATTTTCTTGATTGCTATTGCTTTAAAATAAACCTTGATGTCAAGTTAAGAAACTCCTCTCATGTTCTTTTTTCAAAGGAATCTTGGCCATTATTGACCTGTTACTTTTATGTGCATTTTATAAGCAACTTATTAAGTTCTACTGCATCCCCAAATAAAAAGCAAGCTGGTATTTTTAAAATAGACTTTATTTTTTAGTGCACTTTTGCATTTACAGCAAAACTGAGCAGAAAGTGCAGCGATTTCCCTTATACTACTTGCTCCCACACATACATACGCTCCCCATAATAAACACTCCCCACCAGAGTGGCACATTTGTTTCAACTGATGAAACTACATTGACATACCATTGCTACCCGAAATATATTGCTTAATTAAGTTTCACTCTTGGTGGTTGTACATTCTATTTATTTGGACAAATGTATAATGATATGTGTCCATCATTATAGTTTTAAACAGAATATTTTCACTGACCTAAAAATCATCTGTGTTCCACTAGTTATCCCTTCCTCCTCCCTCATTCCCAGAAACCACTAATCTTTTTATTATCTCCATATTTTTGCCTTCACCAGAATGTTATATATTTGGAGTCATACAATATATAGACTTTTTATTGGCTTCTTTCACTTAGTAATACACATTTACATTTTCTTCATGACTTTTTATGGCTTGGGAGCTCATTTCTTTTTAGTCATGAATAATATTTTATTGTATGATATACCACAGTTGATTTGTCCATTTACCTACTGAAGGTCATCTTGGTTGCTTCCAAGTTTTGGCAATTTTGAATAAAGCTGCTATAAACATTTCTGTGCAGGTTTTTGTGTGAACAAACTTACGAGTTAATGCCAAGGCATTCAATGAATAGTATAGTAAATGTATGTTTAGCCTTTTAAAAATTACCAAACTGTCTTCCAAAGTTGTACCATTTTGCATTCCCACCGGTAATGAATGAGAGGTCTCCTGTTGCTCTAAATCTTTGTCAGCATTTGATGTTGTCATTGTTTTGGATTTTGGTCATTCTAATAGGTGTGTAGTGGTGTATCATTGTTTTAATTTGAGTTTTCCTAATGAGATGTGATAGGGAGAAGAGATTATTTGCTATCAGTATTTCTTCTTTGATGAAATGTCTGTTGATATTTTAAATTGGAGTGCATTACATCTCAACATAAATTTGGGGAGAATTGTGACCTTTATAATATTGAATCATCTAATCAATTCTCATACGCTCAGGACCGAATTGTGTTCTCCACAAAATTATATGTTGAAGGCCTGACCCTCATTGTGACTGTATTTGGAGATGATGTCTTTGGGAGGTTACTAATAGAAAATGAGATCATAAAGGTGATGCCATAACCAGATAGGATTTGTAGCCTTATAATAGGAGAAAGGCTATCTCTCCATGCACATACACCAAAGAAAAGCTATGTTGGAATGCAACAAGAAAGTGGCTGTCTGTACACCAAAAGAAGAAGCCTCAGAATGAAACCTGCCTTACAGGCATCTTGATTTTGAATTTTGCAGCTTTCAGAGCAGGAAGAATAAATTTATGTTGTTTAAGCCACCCAGTCTATAATATTCTCTTACGGCAGTTTGGAATGACAAATACAGATTTTGGTACCAGAAGTGAAATACTGCTACAACAAATACATAAAAATATGGAAGTGACTTAGGAACTGGGTAATGGCTAGAGACTGAAGAGTCTTGAGATGCATGCCAAAAACATGGACATTAAATAGAGTGGTTTCAGTTAGACATTAGAAAGAAAAGCGGAGAGCTGGAGAGAAACCTTCCATCTTTTTAGAGAATATATAGCCATGAAGATAACTTGATAAAAATATAAATGTTAAAGACCATTCTTGTGAGACGTCAAATGAAAATGAGAAATATGTATTGGAAATAACAGAAAGTGATACTTGTTATAAAATAGCAAAGAACAGCCGGGTGTAGTGGTTTATGCTTGTAATCCCAGCACTTTGGGAGGCCGAGGCTGGCGGATCACGAGGTCAGGAGTTTGAGACCAGCCTGGCCAACACAGTGAAACACTGTCTCTACTAAAAATACAAAAATTAGCTGGGGGTGGTGGTAGGCACCTGTAATCTCAGCTATTCGGGAGGCTGAGGCAGGAGAATCGTTTGAACACAGGAGGCAGAGATTGCAGTGAATAGAGATCACGCCACTGCACTGCAGGTTGGGTGACGGAGCTAGACTTTGTCTCAAAAAAAATAAAAATTAATTAATTAAAAATAAAGTAAAATGGCAAAGAACTTGGCTGAATTGTGTTTGTGTTCTAGTGTTTTGTGGAAGGTAGGACTTGCAAGGATTGAAATCAGATACTTAGCTTAGGAAATTTCTAGGCAAAGTGTCAAAGGAGCAGCTTTGTTTTTCCTGACTGCTTATAGTAAAAAGCAAGAAGAGAGAGATGAATTGAGGAAGAAATTATTAAGCAAAAAGGAACTGGAATTTGAAGATTTGGAAATTCTCACCCAATTCATATTGTAAATATTGATGATAAAGTATATTCTGAAGATACCACCAATAGTGTGACTGGACTATCACTTGTTAAAGTCTATATAAGATTATACTAGCAGAAATATAGCAAGTATGAACTGAAGGGAACAAAGATAAGTAGAAATAAAGGAAGGCCATCAGACTCCTTAAATTTCACAGGATAGGAAGATGGATCAATTTGTCTGCAAATGTATGCTGTCCTTTAAAAAGAGAGAGAAATGGCCTCAAGGTAATTTAGAGATCACCAAGGGCCACTACCTTGCTTACAACAAGCTAGATAGTTGGTGGCAGCTGAGCCTTGGCAGCAGGTTCTTAGGGGTGTGGTTTTAGAGGCAGGTCCCTAATGATGAGACCCTAGCAAGAGGAGCAACTGGCAAATTTTATCAGCGTCATCAAAGCCAAGGGTTTCTATTTCTAGATATTTTAAATATCAATCTTACCACATATTATTTACATGGTAAAATTTTATTTTCTGTTTATTGCTAGAATATAGATATAAATTGTGTTTGCAGACTTTTGCCAGCAACCTTGTCAAAGCTTATTAATTCTAATAATTTCTTTATGATATATTTTATCATTGCATTTTACTATACATTTTAGTATTATCCTGCTTATTTCTGCAAAAAAACTACCTGGGATTTTGTAGGATTGTGTTGAGTAGATCAATTTAGGGGGTATTACATTTTTAACAATAATAAATATCTTGATCTGTTAACATAAGATGGTTTTCTATTTATTTAGATCTTTAATTTCTTTAAATAATGCTTCCATTTATGGTGAGACATCTTCACATCTTTGGATTAATTTATTCCTAAGTATTTTATTCTTTTGATGCTGTCTTAAATTGAATTATTTACATTTTTAGATTATTTTAATTTTTAACTTTTAAGTTTGGAGTACATGTGCAGGTTTGTCACCGAGGTAAACTTGTGTCATGGGTGTTTGTTATACAGATTATTTCATCACCCAGGTATTAAGCCTAGTACCCATTATTTATTTTTCCTGATCCTTTCCCTTTCCCCACCCCCAACCCTCCAAAAACAAAAATATCATTTAATCCAGCAATTCCATTACTGGGTAGGTACCCAAAGGAATATAAATCATTCCATTTTTTTATTTTTTATTTTTTGTAGAGAAGGGGTCTCACAAGCCCAGGCCGGTGTTGAACTCCTGGCCTCAAGTGACCTGCTGACCTCGATCTCCAAGTGTTGGAATTATAGGCTTGAGCCACCACACCCAGTCTGTATTATTTTGGTATATACATATATGATTGATTTTTGTGTATTTACACCCAACAACATTATTGAGCTTGTTTATTAGTTATAATAGTTTTTGTTGTGTTTCTTAGGATATTCTGTATATATAACATTATGTTATCTGCACATAGGATAGTTTACTTCTTTCTTTCCTATCTGAATTTTATTTATTTATTTATTTTGCCTAATTGTCCTGGTTAGATTGTTTAGCACAATGTTGAATAGAAGTAATGAACATGTGCCGGGCACAGTGGTTCACGCCTGTAATCTCAGCACTTTGGGAGGCCAAGGTGGTCAGATTGCTTGAAGCCAGGAGTTAAGAGACCAGCCTGGCCAACATGGTGAAACCCCATCTCTACTAAAAATATATACAAAAAAATTAGTGAGTATGGTGGTGTGTGTCTGTAGTCCCAGCTACTAGGGAGGCTGAGGCATAAGAATTAATTCAACCCAGGAGGCGGCTATTGCAGTGAGCCGAGATCGCACAACTGCACTCCAGCCTGGGTGACAGAGTGAGATTCTGTCTCAAAAAAAAAAAAAAAAAAAAGTAGTGAACATGAACATACATCCTCGTATTGCTCTTGATCTTATCAGGAAACTATATAATCCTTCACCATTTTTACACCATTTTTGGTATGACGTTAGTTCAAATTTTTCACGGATACTCTTTAGTACTTTGAATAAGTTCTCTAGTTTATGGAGTTCATTGAGTATTAATTGTCATAAGAAGAAGTTTGTTTTTTTTCTAATGAGTTTTCTGTGTCTTTTAAGATGATCATAAGCTTTTCGTTTTTTATTCTATTAATATAATACATTATATTAATTGATTTTCAGCCGTTGAACCAAACTTGCATCCTCAGGATAAATTCCCACTTGGTCATATTATACAATCCTGTTGATGTGTTGCTGGCTTTCTTCTATTATTTTGTTAGGTTTTCTATTTGTATGCATAAGATATTTATCTGTAGCTTTCTTATGGTGTTTTTGTATTGTTTGGTATCAAGGTCTCATAGAAGAAGTTGAAAGTATTTCCTCATTTTCTCTGTTTTGAAAGTTTGTGAGAGACAGGTATTATGATTCAAATTTTGGGTAGAATTTATTAATGAAGCCATTGGGCATGGAATTTTATTTGTGGGAATTTTTAAGATTTCTAATTTATTCCCTATAATTTGTATCAATCCATTCAGATATTTTCATTTTTCTTAAGTCAGTCTTGGTAGTTTGTATGTTTCTAGAAATCATTTCATTTCATATAAGTTATCTAAATTTTGACATACAGTTTTTTATAGTATTTGCTATCATATTTTTAAAAATTATGTCTATTAGGTCAGTAGTAATTTTAGCAATTTAAGTCTTCTTTGTTTTTTTTCCTGGTCAGTGTAGTGTTTTAATTTATTCATCTTTTCAAAGAACCAAATTAGATTTTCTTGACTTCCTCTATTGTTTTTCTATTCCGTTTTATTAATTTCTGTTCTAACTTTTATTATTCCCTTCCTTATGCTTGTTTAGTGTTAGATTGTTTCTCTTTTTCCTGTTTGTTAGCTTGAAAAATGTCTTTATTTAGTTGTGATCTTTCTCTTTTTAATATGGAATTTACAGCTATATATTTCTCTTAAAGCATTCCTTTTGCTGCATCTCATAGGATTTGATATGCTGTGTTTTTATTTGCCTTTATCTTAAATTATTTTCTTTTTTCTTTTTTTTTTTTTTTTTGAGATGGAGCTTCGCTCTTGTTACCCAGGCTGGAGTGCAATGGCGCGATCTTGGCTCACTGCAACCTCCGCCTCCCGGGTTCAAGCAGTTCTCCTGCCTCAGCCTCCTAAGTAGCTGGGACCACAGGCATGCGCCACCATGCCCAGCTAATTTTTTGTATTTTTAGTAGAGATGGGGTTTCACCATGTTGACCAGGATGATCTTGATCTCTTGACCTCATGATCCACTCACCTCGGCCTCCCAAAGTGCTGGGATTACAGGCGTGAGCCACTGCACCCTGCCCCTATCTTCAAGTATTTTCTAACTTCTCATCTTTAAATATTGGTTACTTAGGAGTGGTTATTATTTTTAGATATTCCCACATATTCTTAAATGTCCAAAATTTTCTTCTGATTGATTTTCAATTAAGTTTTATTGTGGTTGGAAAACATGTATGATTTCAATTTTATAAGGATCTTTTCAGGCTTGTTTTATGATGGATCATATAGTTTATTCTTCGGAACGTTCCATGTACAGTTGAGAGGAATGTGCATTTTGCTTTAGTAGATTCAGTGTTCTATACATATCTGCTATGTCTAGTTGGCTTATAGTGTTGTTCAAATCTTGTATTTCTTGCTGATCTTCTGTCTAGTTGTTCTACCCATTTTTGGAAATTGAGTATTGAAGTCTCCAACTACTATTGTTGAAGGATCTCTCTCTTTCGTTTGGTCAGTTTTTTTATAATTTTTTTTTTTTCTGATATTAGTGCGTTTAAGTTTGTAACTGTTATATCTTCCTGACATATGAAGTCTTTTATCATTATAAATTATTGCTTTCTATCTCTGGTATTTTTTTTGTTTTAAAGTTGATTTTATCTGAAGTTAATATAGACACTCTAGCTCTCTCAGGGTTGCTATTTGTATTGTATGGCTTTTTAAACACTTTTACTCAAGATAATGTATCTTTGAATCTAAAGTATATCTATCTCCTTTCCAAAGTATATAATTGTTTTGATGGTTTTTATCTAGTCTAATGATCTTGCACTCTTGATTGGATTATTTAATCCATTCACATTTAATGTTATTTATTATTGATATTGTTTGATTTACATCTGCTATTTTTCTTTTGGTTTTGTATATGTCTCAGGTCTTTTTTTGTTTCTCTGTTGCTCCCATACTGCTTTTTTCATTTAATAAACATTTCTTGGTATTAATCTTAACTATATTTTTTAGTTACTTGTTTGTGAATGCACCAGGGCTTATAATATATGCCTTATCTTATTAGAATTGACATCAGATTTATACTATCTTAATGCTAGTGAGCTAGATAAGTTTTAATCTTACAAAGCTCTGTTCTTTCTTTCCTCTTTTTGTGCTACTATTGAATATTTTATCATCAATTATGATATTTTCTCTTAAACTTTTTTAGAGGGAGAGATGGACAAACATATCAATAAATCTCTATTTTAAAAAAATATGGAATGAATAGTAAATGTTACCAAATACTTCTTCTATATTTATTGAAATGATTAATTTATTCTTTATTCAGCTAATGTGATAAATTATCTTGCTTGATTATTTTTTTCTAAGTCAACTTTGCATTTCTGGAATAAACATTTATTGTTCTTGATAATATTATTTTTAAATATTGTTGGAATTAGTCAATATTTTACTCAAATATTTTTATCTATAAGTGAGTTTGGCTAGATGATTCTTGTTATATTTTAATACTGAGTTTATTATATTGCCAAATTGAAGTTAATTAATTTTTTATAATTTTTTTTCCCTTAAGTTTGAAAGAAATAACTACTGTTGTATTTCTGGACTGAAGTTTTCTTTCTTCAGAAAGAAATAACTACTGTTGTATTCCTGGACTGAAAGTATTTTTTCTTGGAAAAAAAAGTGAGATAAGGTCTTTAATGGTTGTTAATAGTTTGCTGTTCCATCTTGAACTTGTTTCAGTAATATATTTCTAGGAATATCTTCATTCCATATAAATTTTCAAATATGAATTTCAAAATTTTGAAATTTGAAATTTCTTCTCAATAAAATATAGTCAGGAAGACATGAGTAGGAATCTGGTTCCATCCATCTATCAGTTATGAGAACTTAGACAATTCAATTGATTTCTCTAATCTTCAGTTTTATAATGACTTACATATGGATAATTAATAGTACCTATTGCATTCTGATAGCAGATTTTCTATATGGACTACTTCTGATGGTACAAATTATTTAAAATTTCAGATAAAATGTATAAGTAATTCTTCAGTTGGAAGAGAAACCAGAAAAATCCTCAAACAGTATAAAACATCAATACAGAGCTAACTTTGGCCTTGAGGCATTTGCGAATCTCTGGTAGCTTATAAATTAGCCTTACAAAGCCTAAAGACAAGTAGGATGAGACTCCACAAAAATCCAGATTCCCTAAAATGCAATACTCTCGTAGAGTCTTAGGAAAACTCTTGCCATTCAGAAGAAGTGTATGGAAATGCATAGCGTTCTTAGTCTAAATCCTGAGTAAAGTAGGAAAAAAACTAGTGTTCTCCAAGAAGTCTTGACTACAAGTCAGCGGTCGATGGTTTGGGGCTAAAGCTCACAAGATCTTTGTGCCTTAGAAAAAGAAAACAACTGAAGTCATAGTTTCTCTTTAAAGTTGTTCTGAGTTGGCAGTCTACCCCAGCAACTGGAAGGAGCAAACACAAATCTTTGTAGAAAGCACTTTCAGTCTGTCTTGAATGAGTTTACAGAGAAAGTTTAAAAGGACATAAATATATGCACCTATCAAAAAACATCTAAGGAAATAAGCCGCTATATACAGAAGTCAGCAAACATAATGAACTACAGTTTGAGTCTGTAGGGTTTCCATATACTAGGTTCTAGAATCATCCAATACAGAATTACAAATCTAGATATCTATGTTTATATTAGTATCTATCCATCTATCGAGAGAGAATTAAAATTTTATGAAGAATAGAAAACTACTGTAATTTTGGTAGGCTTTAGGTACTTTTGCCTTCTTTCATAAATAAATAAATAAATAAATACGCACATGTATAATTTATATTTTATGACTGTCCTGGTATAAACACAAATTTATTAATATTGAATACAAAAACATTTTATTCATTCCAAAGGTTATTTTATTTCTTCTAGTGTTATAATAATTAAAACATTTCAAGGAAATGTGCCTGGAGTGCTAGGCGTTGTACCTAATGGATAACTTGGCCATTGGAAGAAGCAATAAGACTATATCAACAGCCAGATTTAGAAAACAACCAAATAGAATTTTTAGATTTTAAAAGATTTAATTATAAAAATTATAATTGTAATAGCAGCTTAACAAATTAGACACAGCTGAAGAGTGAATTATTATAATAAACTGAGGGCTTTTAAAACACATTTTCTCATTTCTAATCTAATAATATTTTTACTACATTCTGATTTCTGTTTACTAAGCAGTTTATGGGCATTGGCCTTATATTGTGCCTAGAACTGTGTTATGTAGGATGAGGATATAAAACACAAAAGCTATTCCCATATATAATTACTGTGATTTGAAAATTCTCAAAAGGTTTGTGCCTGGGAAATCTGGAGCAACGACCTTTAAAAATAGACTCCACATATCTATCCTTTAAAATAGAATAGTTCATACTCAAAAAAATCCAACACTATTCGGAATATAGCACTTAAAACTTAATACATGCTTTCAATTTTGTATTGAGCTTTGTTTTCTAAAATGATCTAAAGAATCATTTCCTTTGACTTCTTCCCACTATGGAGGGAAGTAAGACTTTGAAGAAGTATATGGCTTATTCCAGTTTTGTAACATTCAAATGTGGCTCTTATCCCAGCTATTGCTAAACACTTTATATTTTCATATGCACTCCCCATTAAGAAGAGAGTAAGTGCTCTTAAATCAGGGAATATAACTATTGTGGTCTCTTTATTCCTTCAAGTGACTAATATGGTCTTGCCACATGGTATATGTGAAATCAATACACTTCTCAATGCCTCTTGTTTATAGAAAATCCTCACTTTGATTTTATTTTTTGATTTTTTTATGTTCTCTACTTATTTTGCACTTCAATTTTTCTTTTTTAAGTGTCTCGAGTATTCTTACAGTGTCAAGTTGATAAGTGCTAACATTGAAGAAAGTATGCAATCTGCTTTTGAATGACTTTGTTTGCATAGCCCTAATGAATCCACTTACTCATCTATTCTGTTCTTCCATAGAAATTTCTTAACTATCCACTCTTTGTCAGGCATGGTGCTTAACACTAAGAATAAAACATTTTAAAAAGACAAAGAAGATCTCTGTCCTCCCAGATCACAGTTGAACAATAAACAAGTAACAAAATAGAATGATTGATCCATCATTGCAAGGTTTATAAACTGGGTATCATGATGGTGAATAAAAGAATACAGGTATCTACTTTACAGAGAATTTTCGGAAGGGGGCTCTCTGGAGCAGTGACATTAATCTGGGGTAAAGGAGGAGAAGAAACCAGCCAAGACAGAGCTCAGCAGAAAGCAATCCTAGCAGAGGGAACAATGATGCCAAAAGCACTACATGGGAAGCAAGTTTAGTGGCCAAGGAACTCAAAGAAAGATATATCATACTGACCTTTGGGGCCATAGGAAATAGACTATTACAGTGATAAGAATCTGAGGTTGTGTTAAGCAGATGAGTGAATGAGATTAATGTTTATATCAATTACGATTGCTGCTCTGTACAGAATGAATAGGAGGAGCAGTTTACAAAGAGGGAGAAAACTTAGGAGGCTGGGAGAGCAGTCTCAGTTAGAGATAGTGAAGGCTTTGACGAGGCTCTAGGGAAATATTTTTATGTTTTTGCACATTCACGGCTTTTTAAGTCCATTTTACTGGCACTCGGGACAAGGCCTTAAAGGGCAAGATTTGGAATTTAAATTACAATTGTTTGAATAATGATATGCCATTGAGAGAGAGATTGCTCCACTGTACAATTATTTTATCCTTATCTTAGATACATACATTCACACACACACACAGGCACACACACACATGCATATACATTTACATTTCAAAGAGTTAGAACCAAGGAGACTTCAAAAGTTGAATTTGTTTATCTAAGGAGTAAATATTTTATCTCCATTTCTCAGGAGAGGAGTGAGGACAGCTTTCCCTCTACTATATAACCACCCTGATTCATATTTTTAAGTTTCCACATCTACTATATAGATCTTGCCTTATAGGATGACAGCTAGCTCTCCAAGAATCAGAGCAAAGCAGATTCAGTGCAGTTTGCTATGAATAAGTAATCATTAATCTGTATGTGCCCCAGGAAACATCATATTTATATTCATAATAATATTACTAAATACAGATGTTAAAAACAACACCGAGAGAAGGGAGCCAAGATGGCAAATTAGACGCAGCCAGGAAGAGCTTCTCCAACGGAGAGAGACAAGCCCATCAAGTAGACTAGCATACTCCAAACAGACCTTTGAAAAGAAGGCATTGAGAGTGGATAGAAAGAGAATACAGACCCTGGGCTAAAAGGGGAGGAAGCTGGAAACCCTCCATGGGGTTGCTGAGCACCAGGACTCCTTCTGGCCCCAAGCAGCTCCCAGGGAAAAGGTGAGTTTGAATAGGCATAGAGTGGCCCCCTCCCAACACAGGCCTCCAGAATCTTAGCTGCAGCAGACTACGTGATACCCATGGATATTTGAGCTGGCAGGATGAACTGTCCAGAAAGTTGATGGAGACAAAATTTTAGCCTACTGGAAACAGCTGCAGTGGAACATAGCATTAGGCTTCCATCCTTCAAGCCTTGCCATGTTCCTGTAGGTGTCTTTAGCCTGAGTTTGCTGCTAAACCTGGACAGGGTAGTACTATCTTGCACATGAGATATGGCCAACATGATATGAGCACCCCTCTGTTTTCAGACCTATCATAGCATCCCTGTCTGGGTGTATGTGCTTGCAGCATGGCCTCACATACCAACCCAGGATGCTTACCAGCAATCATCATCATAGCAGACCTCTCTTAACAGTTGGAGAGCTTCTGTAAGAGGGCCTCCACCAGCTAGTACCCATCCACAGCCTTCCCCCATTGGTGTGTACTCACCTGCAGCCTCCCCCTGCTGCTTTTCAAATGCATACATGCACATGGGTCCTCCTACCACCCCCTCACTGAAGCACTTTTGCCAGGATCCCCCATCAGAGTGTTGTTGCCAGTGGACTGCGAAGACCTGGGGTACTATAGTACAGCAAGTGCTTAACATTGAGGGGCCAGAGAAAAAAGCCATGAGCCTGATCCCATCCTTCAGGGTTAGAGCACAAATCCTAGGATTGCTGAGCTGAGCCTTGACCCCCTGAAATCATCCAGCCATCTAAATTCAACTTATACCACAGCCGAAAGCAAAAAGCCCTACCCAAAGGGTGGCAATTTTAAAGATTAAGGAAACTTCAACCCAAACAGGTTTGGAATAACCAATACAAGAACTCTGGAATATCTAAAAGCCAGAGAACCTCCAAACAACCACACTAGCTTCCCAGCAATGGTTCTTATGTATACTAAAATGGCTGACATTACAGATGTAGGATTCAGAATCTGGATGACAATGTAGATTATTGAGATTCAGGACAGAAGTGAAACCCAATCCAAGGAATCGACAGAATCCAGGGAAGTGACACAAGCAACACAAGAGCTGTACAGTGAAATAGCCATTTTAAGAAAGAACTGAACTGGACTTCTAGAGCTGAAAAACTCACTACAGTAATTGTACAATGCAATTGGAAGTATTAACGGATTAGACCAAGCTGAGGAAAGAATCTCAGAGCTCAAAGACTACTTCTTCAAATCAACTCAGACACACAAAAAGTTTTTTAAATAATTTTAAAAATGAACAAAACCTCTGGGAAACATGGGATTATGTAAAGAGACCAAATCTATGACTCATTATCATCCCAGAAAGAGAGAGAGAGAGGCAAGCAGCTCACAAAGTATATCTGAGGATATTGTTCACAAAAATTTTCCCAACCTCCCTAAAGAGATTGACATGCAAATCCAGAAAATTCAGAGAAATTAAATGAGATACTATGCAATATGACCATCCCTAAGACACATAGTCATCAGATTCTCCAAGGCCAATACAAAAGAAAAAAAATTAAATGCAGCTAGAGAGAAGGGGCAGATCACATACAAAGGCAACACTTTCAGGCTAAGAGCAAATATTTCAACAAAACTTTAGAAGCTAGAAGAGTAATATCTATATTCAGCATCCTTAAAGGAAAGAAATTTCAACCAAGAATTTTGTATCCAGCCAAACTAAGCTTCATAAGCAAAGAAGAAATAAAATCCTTTTCAGATAAGCAAATACTTAGGGAATTTATTACCGCCACCTGCCTTACAAGAAGCCCTTAAAGGGAATGAAAGACCATTACTTGCCACCACAGAAAGAAGTATATAGCCCATTAAGACTATAAAGCAACTATACAATAAAGTCTACATAACAACAAGCTAAAAACAAGAAGGCAAGATCAAATCCTCACATATCAACATTAACCTTCAACAAAAATGGGCTAAACACTCCACTTAAAAGGTACAGAGTGGCAAATAAGATAAAAAAAAAAACAAGACCCAACTGTATGCCATCTTCAGGAGACTCATCTCTCATGTAATGACGCCCATGGGCTCCACATAAAGAGATGGAGAAAGATCTATCAAGCAAATGGAAACAGAGAGCAGAGGTTGCTATTCTTATTTCAGATGAAGCAGACTTTAAACGAAAAATGGTCAAAAAGGACAAAAAAGAGCATTATATAATGGTAAAGGGTTGAATTTGACAAGAAGTTTTAACTATTCTAAACATGTAGATACCCAACTTTGGAGTATCCAGATTTACAAAACATGTTCTTGAAGACTTAGTTAACTACACATTAATAGTAGGAGACTTCAACACTCCTTTGACAGTGTTAGACATCATCAGGCAGAAAACGAATGAAGATATTTGAGACCTCAGAGCAACACTTGACAACATGGAACTAACAGACATCTACAGAACAATCCATCCAACAGTAACATACACTCTTCTCATCTGCATATGGTAGATAATCTAAAATCAATCATATACTTGGCCATAAAGAAATTTTCTAAAAATTCGAAAAATGGAAACTGTGCTAAGCACACTATTGGACTAGTGCAATAAAAATAGAAATAAATACCAAGAAGACCTCTCAAAACCATATAATTACATGGAAATTAAACAACCTGCTCCTGAATGAGTTTTGAGGAAAGAATGAAAGTAAGTTAGGAATTAAGAAATTCTTTGAAACTAATGAAAACAAAGATGTAGCATACCAGAATTTCTGGGACATAGTTAAAGCAGTGTTAAGAGGAAAGTTTGTAGCATTAAATGCCTACATCAGAAAGTCAGAAACATCTCAAATTAACAACCTAACATTACATCTAGAGGAACTAGAAAAACAAGAGCAAACCAACTCCAAGCTCCACAGAATAACCACAATCAGAACTGAACTGAATGAAACTGACACATGAATTCATAAAAAAAAAAATCAACAAAAGCAAAAGTTGGTTTTGTGAAAGCATAAATAAAAAGATAGATTACTAGCTGGACTAATAAAGAAAAAAAGAGAAAATTCAAATAAAAGCAATCAGAAATGACAAAGGTGACCTTACCGCTAACCCTACAGAAATACAGAAAATCCTCAGAGACTATTATGAACACCGCTATTTACACAAACTACAACACCAAGAAGAAATGAATACATTCCTGGAAATATATAACATATAACATGATAAGATTGAACCAGGAAGAAACTGAATACCTGAACAGACCAAGAATGAGCTCCAAAATGGAATCATCTACAAACCAGCAAAAGTCCTAGACCGGATGGATTCACAGCCAAATTCTCCCAGATGTGTACAGAAGATCTGGTACCAAATCTATGGAAAATATTCAAAAAATCAAAGTGGAGGGACTACTTTCTAACTCATTCTATGAGGCCAACATTGCTGTGATACAAAAACCTGGCATAGTCACAACAATAGCAAAATCTTTAGGCCAATATTCCTAATGCACATAGAAGCAAAAATCCTCAACAAAATACAAGCAAATCAATTCCAGCAGCAGATCAAAAAGCTAATCCACCATGACCAAGTAAGCTTTATTCCTGGGATCCAAGATTGATTCAACATATGCACATAAATAAATGTGATTCATCACATAAAGAGAACTTAAAATAAAATCACATGATTATCTCAATAAATGCAAAAATGGCTTTTGATAACATTCAACATTCCTTCATGATAAGAACTTTCAACAAACTAGGCCTTGAAGGAATATACCTCAAAATAATAAAAGCCATCTATGACACCCCACAGCTAAAATCGTACTGAATGGGCAAAAATTGGAAGCATTCCCCTGGAGAACCAAAGCAAGAAAAGAATGCCCACTCTGACCATTTCTATTCAACATAGCATTGGAAGTCCCAGCCAGAACAATCAGTCAAGAGAAAGGAGTAAAAGTCATCCAAATAGGAAGAGAGGAAGTCAAACCACCTGTCTTTGCAGACAATATGATTCTACACTTACTTATCTCCACAGTCTCTGCCCTATGGTTCCTAGAACAGATAAACAACATCAGCAGAGTTTCACAATACAAAATCAACGCAAATTAGTAGCATTTCTATACACCAATAATGTCCAAGCTGACAGCCAAATTAGAAACACAATCCCATTCACAGTACTCACCAAAAGAATAAAATACCTAGGACACAGCTAACCAGGGAAGGGAAAAATCTCTACAAGAAGAATTACCACAGTCCTGAAAGAAATCAGAGATGACACAGACAAATGGAAAAACATTCCATGCTCATGGATAGGAGTCGATATAGTTAAAATTGTCATGCTGCCAACAGTAATTTACAGATTCAATGCTATTCCTATCAAACTACCAATGTCATTTTTGACAGAATTAGAAAAAGTTATTCTAAAACTATATGAAACCAAAAAAAAAGAGCCTGAATAGTTAAAGCAATCCTCAGGAAAAAAAAAAAAACCTGGAGACATCACACTACATGACTTCAAACTATACTACAAGGCTACAGTAAGCAAAACAGCCATGGTACTAGCATAAAAACAGACACATAGATCAATAGAACAGGTCAGAGACCACAAAAATAAATCCACACACCTACAACCATCAAATCTTTCACAAAGCTGACAAGCGATGGTGAAAGAACTCCCTATTAAATAAATGGTGCTGGTATAACTGGCTAGCCACATGCAGAAGAGTGAAATTGGACCTCCTCCTTTCCCCACATATAAAAATCAACTCAAGATGGATTAAAGACTTAAACATAAAACCTAAAAGTATAAATATTCCTAGGAGCAAACCTAGGAAATACTATTCCAGACATAAGCCTTAGTAAAGATTTTATGACAAAGACCCCAGAAGCAATTGCAACAGAAACAAAAATTGACAAATGGGATCTAATTAAAATAAAGAGCTTCTGTACAGCAAAAGAAAATATCAATAGAATAAACAATCTAAAGAATGGGAGGAAATATTCTCAAACCATACATACGAAAATGTCTAATATCAAGAATCTATAGAGAATTTAAGCAAATCAACAAGCAAAACCCAAACAATCTCATTAAAGGAGGGTAAAGGATATGAACAGACATTTCCCAAAGGATGACATGCATGTAGCCAATAAGCATATGAAAAAATATTCAGCATCACTAATCATTAGAGAAATGCAAATCAAAACAGCACAGCGAAATACCATCTCACACCAATCAGAATGGCTATTACTGAAAAGTCAAAAAAAAAAACAATTTACCAAAAAAAAAAAAAGATAAACAAATAAATAAAGCTCTTCACCCATGCTAAATCTTATAGTGATATTGTAAAATCTAGCAGGGCATTCAACAAAGAAGAAATGGAAATGTTGGCTTAAGGAACATTGTAATATTTAATTTAGGAAACATAAATATATAGGATTTCCTGGCTTGATGTATATTTTGGCGAGGAACAGAGCTTCTGTTAGGTATTTTAGCCTATTTGTGGGTGCTGTAAACTCACACAGCTGAAGCAGCATAGGTTAGGGATTCTTTGAAATGTAGTTAGAATTCTTTAAAGAACCATCATATATTTCAAAGTACATTTTATAAAACACATGGGTAAAATGTTACATAATATATTTAAAATATTTTGTGTTTAACTCAATACACAGGTGAAACCATTTTTCAAACTACATCATAAAATGTTCACCCAAATTACATACATTCATATTATTTTACCTTATAATAGTTTCTGGGTACTGTAAATAAGGCATATTAATTTAAACTCATAATGAAAATATTTCAATGTCTAATTAAAATATGTAGGGAATAGGTAGTTTTATCAAAATCCTCTTAAGGGTTATATAAACTAAATGAGTTGCTATTTATGCTCTATTTCTTATCGCTCTATTTATCTGAATTTATTGAATTATTTGTTATTAGTTTGACTTCACCTTTGGACTGTAGGTCACATTATTGCAAAGATAATATCTGTTTATTATGGCTGTGTTTAAGATGCCTACCACAAAGCCTCACGTTACTAGACTTTCAATGAGCGAATTGAATATTAGGCATGAATGAATGAATGAGTGCATGAGCAAAGCAGCAGGTGTATAAAACACAGTAGAATTTTCCTTGATTAAACTTTTATTGATTATTTTCTGAGCCACATACTCTTACTACTTTTTGAAGTTTAATGCCTTTATCATAATATTATGTCATATATTTTGCAAAGTGATACAATCATAACAGCCGAAGAGTATATATGTTACATGTTATTTGACTATTTGGCTTTTTAAAGAGCAGTTATATTAAGACATAATTTACATACCATAAACTTAGCCCTTTTAATTTTCAGTGTAAAATTTAATATAAAATTCAGTGCTTTATAGAATACTCCTAGAATTGTTCAATGCTCATTACTATGTAATTTTAGGACATTTTTATTATCTGAAAAAGAAACCTCATACCCAGCAGCAGTCACTTCCACTCTCACTTTAGGCAACCAGTAATCTCTGTTTTATACTTTGTCTATTCTAAATATTTTACTTTATTTATTTTTCTTTGAGACAGTCTCACTCTGTCACTCAGGCTGGAGTCCAATGGCATGAACTCAGCTCATTGCAACCTCCACTTTCTCGTTCAAACTGTTCTCCTGCCTCAGCCTCCTGAATAGCTGGCAATACAGGCATGAGCTGACACACTTGTTAATTTTTGTTATTTTTAGTAGAGACAGGGTTTTGTCATGTTGGCCAGGCTGATCTAGAACTCCTGACCTCAAGTGATCCACCCGCCTCAGCCACCCAAAGTGTTGGGATGCAAGTACGGGCCACCATGCCTGGCCTAGACATTTTATATAAATGGAACTATACAGCATGAGGATTTTGTGATTGGCTCTTTCACTTAGCATAGTGTTTTCAACATTTTTTCATATTGTACCATGAATCAACAATTCGTTGTTTTTTTTTTTAATTGATGGACAGCATTTCATTTTATGGATTTATCACATTTTGTTTATCCATTCATCAGTTGATGGGCATTTGAGTTGCTTCTACCTTTTGGCTACTATGGCTAATGTTGCTCTGAGCATTTATGTACAAGTTTTAGAGGGACATATGTTTCTATTTTTCTTCGGTGTATACCTGGGAGCAGAATTATTGGTTTACATGGTAACTCTATGTTTGACATTACAAGGAGCCACCAACTCTTTCCCACATTGGCAAAACCAATGAGTATATTTTTATGGACTTAATGGCAATTTTTACACCTCTGTTGGAGAAATATCAATTCAAATCCTTTGCCCCCAAAATTGGATTATCTGTCTTTTTATTAGTAAATTGTAAGTGTTCTTTGTATATTTTGGATGCAAGTCTGTCATCAGATATATGATTTATATTTTCTTTTCCTATTCTGTGGGAAATTTTTCACTTAATTTATTTTATTTTGAGACAGAGTCTCACCCTGTCACCCAGGCTGGAGTGCAATGGTGCAATTGCAGCTCACTGCAAACTCCACCTACCAGGTTTAAGGATTCTCATGCCTCAGTCTCCCGAGTAGCTGAGATTACAGGCGTGTGCCACCACACCCAGCTCATTTTTGTATTTTTAGCAGAGGTGGGGTTTCACAATGTTGGCCAGTCTGGTCTCAATCACCTGCTCTCAAGTGGTCTGCCCACCTCGGCCTCTCAAAGTGCTGGGATTACAGGTGTGAGCCACTGTGCTTGGACTTTTTCCACTTACTTGATGGTATACTCAATAGCATAATTTTGAACAATTTGAATGCAATACAGTTTACCTAATTTTTCAATTATCACTCATATTTTTGGTGTCATTTCTAAGAATATTATTTGTTTTTTGTTTTTGTTTTTTCTTAATTTTTGTAGAGACAGGATCTTGCTATATTGCCCTGACTGGTATTGAACTCCTGGGCTTAAGCAGTCCTCCTGCCTCAGGCTCTCAAAGTGCTGGGATTACAGGTGCAAGTCACTGGGCCCAGCTAGACTTTTTATAACTACTGTTGAAAATAAATATAAGCATTGCCATGCTAATTAACTTGCTTTGTGTGGCTACCCTCACTTACAATGCAAATGTTACAAACTTTTCTAGATATTTAGCTGGAACTGCTACGTATTGTCCCTAAAACCAGCTCATGATAGAGCTGGGCTCACCAGCTCTATTTCCTACTATTCAATTGAGATCTGCAGGCACTTTGTAAAATGGTCTTGCTCATGCCTGTGATCCTAGCACTTTGGGAGGCCAAAGGCAGGTGGATTGCCTGAGCTCAGGGGTTTGAGACCAGGCTGAGGAACATGGCAAAACCCCATCTCTTCTAAAAATACAAAAATTAGCCAGGAGTGGTGGTGTGCCCCTTTAATCCCTGCTACTTGGGAGGTTGAGACATGAGAATCACTTGAAGTTTGCAGTGAGCTGAGATCGCACTCAAGCCTTGGTGACAGAGTGAGAATCGAAGGAAGGAAGGAAGGAAGGAAAGAAGGAAGGAAGGAAGGAAGGGAGTGAGTGAAGGAGGGTGGGAGAGAAGGAGGGAGAGAGAGAGAAAGAAAGAGAAAGAGAGAAAGAAAGAAAGAAAAGAAAGAAAGAGAAAGGAGAAAGAAAGAAAGAAAGAGAAAGGAGAAAGAAGAAAAGAAAAAGGAGAGGAAGGGGAGGAGAGGGGAGGCAAGGGAAAGAAAGAAAGAGAGAAAGGAAAGAAGGAAGGAAGGAGAGAGAGATAAAGAGAGAGGAAAAAGAAAGAAAGAAGGAAGAAAGAGAAGAAAAGAAAGAAAGAAAGAAGAAAGGAAAGAAGAAAGGAAAGGAAAGAAGAAAGGAAAGGAAAGAAGAAAGGAAAGGAAAGGAGGGAGGAAGGAAGGAAGGAAGGAGAGAAGGAAGGGAGACCTTAGGAGAACATAAGTACTGAGAGTCTTAGCAAGCAAATAATACATGTTTTGAGATACAACTCAGGGAAATTAGAGAGTACAGTGTATTTTGGAAAAGAAAATAAGACTGGTGTGTTGGAGGACACACCAGTTGTGGCCTCTTACTATCCTTGGGATAGATTTCCTAAATTACATTCCAGCTCCTCAGGGCAACAACACAAAACACAGCAAATAAACCACAGCATTTACAGGATTAAAACTAACTGTAATGGTATGATTAAAAGAGCAGTGCTTTTCATATTTCCATATATATACAGATTACCTGTTAAAAACACAGGTAGTGATTAAGCAGGTATGCAATGGGGGCTTCAAAAGCCTACATTTTTAACAAACTACAGGTAATGATGATGCTGTTGGTCAGGAACCAGACTTTAAATATCAAAGTTGTAGAAGGCAGAAGGGAGCAAAGATGTCATTCCCTCCTTCAGGAGGGGAGAAACATTCACTTTTCAATCAGGCTGTGTTTCTCAAGAAAACTGACCTTTTTTGCATGTGTTCCAACTTAAAGGTCAGATCTGTTTTCTTCTCAGCAGCAGCCTGGGAATTGCTTATCTCGCACTTTCTGTATGGGATTTGATTACCCAAGTGAACCGAAATGTTTCACAGTATCTTGGAAAAAATTCTTCTAGTAGCTTCCAACACACAACATTTTTTTTTAAATTGCATTTTAGGTTTTGGGGTACATGTGAAGAACGTGTAAGATGGTTGTATAGGTACACACATGGCAGTGTAGCTTGCTGCTTTCCTCCCCATCACCTGTATCTGGCATTTCTTCCCATGTTATCCCTCCCCAACTCCCCACCCCCCACTGACCCTCCCCTATTTCCCCATCACAGACCCCAGTGTGTGATACTCCCCTCCTTGTGGCCATGTGATTGTTCAACACCCGCCTATGAGTGAGAACATGTGGCGTTTGATTTTCTGTTAGTGTGTCAGTTTGCTGAGAATGATGGTTTCCAGGTTCATCCACGTCCCTACAAAGGACACGAACTCATCAGTTTTTATGGCTGCATAATATTCCATGGTGTATATGTGCCACATTTTCCCTGTCCAGTCTATCATCGATGTGCATCTGGGTTGGTTCCAAGTCTTTGCTATTGTTAACAGTGCCGCAGAGAACATTCGTGTGCATGACATTTTAAAGCAACTGTGAAATGGCAGGCTTACAATGTCAACTTGCAATTGCATCCCTTGTCCAGGTGGAGGGATGAGAGCCCAGAGACTATCTCCCTGAGAGCCCTGTTGCTGTGTGTGAATGTGTGTGTAGGAATATGGATTGTAGGCCCTGTTACAAATACTAAATATCTCTTTGGAAGAAGGCTGTCCTCCAATGTGCCATTAAAAGCATCCACAGGCTAGTCTAAGGCCAAAATGTAAAAGGAAAGAAGCCTATCTTTGGCAACTACTCAAGCAGTCTGACAAGCTTTCCTGGGAGTCTAGTACATACTGAGCACAGTGCTCATGTCCCAGGTACAGAGATTAACAAGTCTCTGATCTCTAATGCACATGGCTTGATGGGAAGGCTGACAATGAAATAGACAATTGCAACATTGTAATTTGTGTGGTATAATAGAGATATACACAGACCAGAGAGAGGTCCAGTTCAGCCTCTGGAGGCAGAAAGCTCAGTAATAACTTCTCAGATATGATGCTTAAACTTGTTGCCCTTTTATTTTTTATTTTTTCCTCCCAAGTGCCTTTATACCATTTAAGGAACTCTTCTGAAAAAGAGAAAGAATTTAAGGAAACTCCTTCACCTGGTGTTATTGATGGTGGCATATGATACTTGGTCCAGATAATGGGCCTGAATTTCCAAAGGTCTTCACCATTACAAGCTATTCTTAAAATCTAGGAATGAATTGACAATAATAGAGTTTCACCTACTAGGAAGAGAGATGGTTTGGAGGCTAGAGTGCTTATGTTCCAATCCTTAAAAGTCACATCACTGGAATGACTCCTGACATTTGTCAGAAGCTGGATCAGATCACAAAAGCCCTTCCTGAAGCAAGAGGCCTCCTCCAGGACTGAGCTCATTTACCTAGCCTGGCCCTGAATTTCTGTAGGGGAGACAGCTCAGGAAAATGCTTACTGCCTGCTATGTTGCCAGACCGCAAAAGAGTGATGTGTAGAAATGACAGGTACTTTCCCCCTCTGGGAGAGAAAGGTCCATTGTTCTCCTGCATGGACCCTCTAGCAAGCTACTTAACATGGGATCACACCCCTGGAGGAGATAGGTGAACTCTTGAACAGTAAGGTCAGATCTAAAAGGCAACTGAATCTAGATCCAGAGGCAAGTGGCAGCTTAAAGCGGCACCAAGTCATAAAATGATTTCCCCCTTGAGCTTAGGGGAAGATACATTTTTAAACAGCATCCCAGGCTAATGTGGGAGTACATGGATGCAACACTCTATCTAATGCTGGATTAGCAGCCTTGGAAACCAGAGCTGACTCTTAATCAAGACTAGGTATTGTGAACCCAAATAATCTGAGGCAGGTCTCAGTTAATTTAGAAAGTCTATTTTGCCAAGATTGGAGGATGTGACCGTGACACAGCCTCAGGAAGTTCTGACGACATTGGCCCAAGTTTATCGGGGCACAGCTTGGTTTTATACATTTTAGGGAGACATGAGACATCAATCAGTATATGTGAGAAGGACATTAGTTCCTCCAGAAAGATGGGGACAACTCAAAGCAAGTCCCTTCCCCACCCCAGGGGACTTCTAGGTCACAGGTAGGTGGGACACAGATGGTTTGAGTTTCTCTTAAGTCTTTCCAAAGGAGGCAATCAGAATATGCATGCATCTCTGTGAGTAGAGGGATGACTTTGAATAGAATGGGAGACAGAATTTCCCTGAGCACTTCCCAGCTTGAAAGGGCCCATTTTCCTTTCACAGTATCTTAGTCCATTTTGTGTTGCTATAAAGGAGTACCTGAAGTTGGGTAATTTATAAAGAAAAGAGGTTTATTTGGCTGATGATTCTGTAGGCTGTACAAGAAGCGTGACACCGGCATCCATCTGCTCAGCTGCTGGTGAGGGCTTCAGGCTATTCTACTCATGGCAGAAGGCAGAAGGCCAGTATGTGCAGAGATCACAAGGCAAGAGGAAGCAAAAGAGAGCAGGGCGAGGTTCTAGGCTCTTTTTATCAACCAACACTTGTGGGAACTAATAAGAGTGAGATTTCACCGACCCTCCCCACAAGGGAAGGCATTAATGTTTTCACATGGAATCCACCTCCATTATCCAAACACCTCCCGTTAGGCCCCACCTGCAACCTTGGGGACCAACTTAGGAGGTTTGAGGAGACAGACATCCAAACTACAGAATTTTGCCCCAGCCTTTTAAAACACATATTTCCTTTTCACATTGCAATATAAAATCATCCCTCTCCAATAGGCCCCCAAAGTATTAACTTGTTCCAGCACCAACTCAAAAGCTCACATTCCAAAGTCTCACCTGAGACTCAAGACAAGTTGCTTAGAGCTGCAAGCTAAAATCAAAAGTAAGTTATTTGCTTTCAAAATACAATGATTGTGCAGGCATTAGGTAAAGATTCTCATTCCAACAGGAAGAGATGAGCCAAAAGAAAGGGTTAAGAGGCCCCACACAAGTCTGAAACTCAGCAGGGCAGACATTAAATCTTGAATCTCCAGAATAATCTACTTTGACTACATGTCTGACATCTTGACACACTGGAAGAAGAGGTGGACTCCCAAGGCTTAGGGAAGCCCTGCTCCCCTGGCTTTGCAGGGTGCAATCCCCATGGCTGGCTTCTCTCACGGGTTGCAGTAGAACCCCTGTGGCTTTACCAGCCTGAGGGTGCATAGTGCTAGTAGCTCTACTACTCTTGGGTCTGGAAGGTGATGATTCTGTTCCTGCAGCTATGCTAGGCATGGCTCTAGGACAGGCTGTCAGTGGTGGCTCTGCTTCTGCAGCAGGCTTTTGTCTGGGCACCCATGCCTTCCTCTACATCTTCTGAAATCTTGTGGAAGCCTCCAAGCTCTCACCACACTTGCATTCTGGACACCTATAGACATAGCAACCATAGATATTCTGCACACCTATAGACATAACATATGCTTTCAAGGCTTCCTGCTTACATCCCCCCGGAGTGGCAGCCCGAGCCATACCTGGGGTTCTTTGAGCTGCAGCTGGAGCTAGAGCAGCAGGGATACAGGGAGCAGGGAGCAGTATCCTAGGGAGGCATAGGAAAGTAGCACCCCCCAAATGTCCCCAGAATTGATTCTGTGATTCTGTCCTCCTACGCCTCTGAGCTTATGATGTGGGGCAGCCTTGAAGATTTCTGAAATGCCTATGTGGACTTTTTTCATCGTTTGACTATTAGTACTTGGCTCCTTTTAGTTACATTAATCTCTTAGCAAGTGGTTCTACTGCAGTACACTTGAATTTTTCTCCTTCAAATGTTCTTTCCTTCTCTACCACATAGGCAGCCTGCAAATTTTCTAAATATTTACTCTCTGCTTGCTTTTTAATTGTAAATTCCACCTTTAGGTCATCTCCTTGCTACCATATCAGGTTACAAGCAGTTGAAAGCAGCCATGTCACTTCTTGAAGGCTTTGCACCTTAGAAAATTATTCTCCTAGGTATCCTAGGACAGCATTCTTAAGTTTGTCCTTTCACTAATCCTAAGAGCATAAACGGAATGCAGAAAAGTTCTTTGCTGAGTCTAATAAGGATGATCTTTGCTTTACTTTCCAGTAAGTTCCTCATTTTCATCTGATATGTCTTCAGCATAACTTTTGCTGTCTGTATTTCTACCAGAATTTTAGTCGCAGCCATTGTCTTAGTTCATTTTGTTTTTATAAAGGAATTCCTGAGGCTGGGAAATAAATTTTTTGAAGTTCCTTTAGCTTATAGTTCTGTAGGCTGTACAAGAAGCATGGCACTGTAATCTGCTTCTGATGAGGGCCTCAGGCTGCCTTCAATCATGGTGGAAGGTGAAGTGGAGCTGTGTGTGGGTGGAGATTACACGGTGAGAGAGGAAGAGTAGAAGCATGGAGATGCCAGGCTTTTTTCAACAGCAGGCCCTCATGGGAACACATAGAGTGAGAATTCACTAACTGCTGCAAGAACGGCACCAAGGCATTCCTAAAGGGTCCACCCCCATGTCTCAAACACTTCCCAATAGGCTCCACCTCCAACAATGGAGACCAAATGTCAACATGAGGTTTGGAGAGGTGAAACATCCAAATCATACCAACAACTTAACCAATCTCTAAGAAGTTTCCAACATTCTCTTTTCTGAGTCCTCCAAAATCTTATAGCCTCTGCCCATTAACCAGTTCCAAAACCACTTCCACATTTTAGGCATCTTTATAGCAACACCCTTTTCCTTGGTATCAATTTTGTTTATGTTGCTATAAAGGAATATTTAAAGCTGGGATATTTGTAGGGAAAGGAGGTTTATATGGTACACTGTTCCCCTGATTGTGCAAGAAGCACAGCACTGGTATCTGCATCTGGGGAGGGCCTCAGGCTGCTTCCACTCATGGCATGGGTGGAGACAGTGTGCAGAGATCACACACAGAGAGAGAAAGTAAGAAACACAGTAAGGCCATGCCTGGATCTTTTAAATAACCAGTTCTCATGTGCACTAATAGAGTGAGAACTCATTACTATGAAGACCACACCAAGCCAAGCCATTTATGGGGGTCTGCCCCCATGACCAAAACTCCACCCATTCAGCCCCACCTCCAACATCGGGATCAAATTTCAACATGAGATTCAGGGGGCCAAACATCCAAACTATAGCACTGGGCAACTGCGTAGCAGAAAGTGTGTATAGTTGGAGCAGAATAATCATAGGACTTAGGTATATAGACCAACATTAGAAATGTGCTGCTATTTACTCACTGCCTGTCCTTTGATAGTAAGTTAACGAAGCTGCATGTCAGGATCTTCTGTGAAAAAAAGGAGTAATAGCCACATCAGTTAGAGTTGCCCAGTAAGATACTGGAGGTCCAGTTAAATTACATTCAAATAAAGAACAAATAATTTTTTCATATAAGTGTACTTCAATTGTTGCATGGAACATAATTATACTAAAATTTATTTATTGTCTTTTGAAATCCAAATTTAACCGGGAAACTGCCTTTGTGTTTGCTAAATCTGACAACCTTAGAGTTTATTAAGACAGGCTAGTTTAAGCCAAACTAATATTTAGTTCTACAGTCTTGTCAGCAAATTCTATTAAACAATTTGTGGTTCTCTCAGTGTCGTCCCCAGAAACTTTGGAAATAGAATTTTAGGCCTACTGAATTAGAAACTGTGGGTATAGAGCCAAGCAATTTGTTTTAACAAGCCCCCCAGGTGACTCTGATAGACTAAAGTTTGTAAACTACTGCACACATTTGCAGAATATCCAAAAGCTAAATATCTTTCTATCCTGTAGCCCAACAATTTTGTGACTAAGTATACACCAAAAGAAATGAGTGCATTATTCACTAAAATACATATATGGAGTTTTCCTAACAGCCTTATATACATCATGGCCCATGGCTGAAACAACCCAGACATATATCAACAGGAGAAAAAATAAATTATGGTATTTAGAACACAGCACAGCTCTAAAAAGAACACATTTCTTAGTGAAACAATCTGGGTGAAAATTTACAGACAATATTTTGAATAAAAGAAAGATGACACAAAAGAATATGTATGTTCTATGTGATTTTATTTATGTACAGCTCCTAGATCAGGTGAATCTAATATATTTTAATAGAAATCAGAATAGTGTAACTGGGGTTGGGGTGGGTGGTGGTATTGATGAAAAGAGAAATGAAGAATCTTCCAAGGTGCTGGAAATGTTGTAATCTTCACCTGGTTATGGTTATACAGGTGTATTTAGATACATACATTTATATATGTGTTCATTTAAGATTAATACACCTTATATATTTTATACTTCAAAAAGAGAAAAGAAAGTATTTAATGAAAAAATTCTCAGCAGCTAAAAGAACAAAAAATTATGCCTCACTCCTACTACATGGCTTTTTAAACTTCCGTCACCTCACCTGGGCCAATCATTCATGTGGCCTTATCTATTTTAAAGTAGGAAAAGCAGTACATCCTTCATAGACGGAGAAAGAGCAGAATAGTTATAAACTATCTTACTGACTCCAACAAACCTACTTCTTGAAGTTCTATGTAATAGACATATTCTCATTTATTCATCCTCTTATTTATTCAGAAAACATTTATACTATGATCAAAGCACTGTGTTAGCCATGTGAAACTCAGTGATAAAATAAAATGATCTTGCTCTTAGAGAGCTTATATTCAAAGAAGTAATATATTAAAAGAGACTACATAAATAATTAATTAGAATTATGATAGATCCAGTAGGACTTTGACCATTTGCCCTCATCATTTTCTTAAGGTACTGCTGCTGCCTGGGTACCTCTTTTGCAACCAGGAAGCATCATCCGAGACATGTATGACACAATCTGAAATCTCCTTTCTCACCCTCTTCAACACCTCAGCAGTTACATGAGCCATCACCAGTTCATAAACGGGGTAAAGAGTAGAACTGTTTTAGCCAGTGTTTAGTGGAAGAGATTGAGATTCTAAACTGCACTAGAAGCTGAATGCAAAATTCAAAAATAATGAGTAGGCAAAAGAAAGTCAAACAGAACTTAACATTCACCACTGGTCCTCTGAAAGCCCGTGATACAACTGTTGCAGTGGATTGACTAAATTTGCAAGAGTAGAAGAAAGAGAAAGAAGGCAGATAAACAAAAGCAACAATAAAAAGTATCAAAGGGCGAGAGCTCTATGATAAAAACAGCCAGAAGAATAGCCAAACATTTGGAAGAGAGATTCTCATATTTGGTCATCCATCAGAATTACCTTGGGGACTTTTTATAAGTTGTTGGGCCCTATCCGCAGAATTTCTGATTCAGTGGATCCAGAGAGGGGCCTAAGAGTGTTCACTTCAGTAATTCTCAGGTCATGCTGGTGTCATTAGTCCCTGAACACACATCGAGAATTGCTGACCTAGAGGAAGGAAAGAAATGTGACGTTGAACTGCTCTCACTTTCCTTCTATTTTGAACAAGCTGCTATTATTCCAAAACAGAAAACTCAGACATTCTGCTTACTAATGCTATTATTTTTTCAAATTCACCATTAAGATGTAGGACTGTGAAACCTCTTATAGTATATGGGTCTTCCTTGAGTCCACCACAAAGAAATAAATCAGTGATTCTTTTCTTATTTATTCTCCAGTTGACCCTTGAATAAAGAAAGGGTTAAAGATGTAAAGTTCTATCCATCTCTGTGGTGAAAAATCCAAGTATAACTTTTGACTCCCCAAACTTAACTGCTAATAGCCTACTGTTGACTGGAAGCTTTACCAATACATAAACAGTTGATTGACATGAATATTGTGGGTTAAATTTACTGTATACTATATTATTACAAAAAAGTAAGCTAGAGAAAATAAAATAAAATGTTCTTACTACTCATTAAGTGGAAGTGGAACATCAAAAAGGTCTTCATCCTCATCATCTTCATGTTCAGTGAGCTGAAGAGGAGGAAGAGGGATTGGTCTTGCTGTCTCAGGGATGGCAGAGGCAGAGTAAAATCTACAAATAAGTGGACCCCTGTAGTTGAAAACTGTGTCATTCCCGGGTCAAGCGTGTGTGTGTGTGTGTGTGTGTGTGTGTGTGTGTGTGTGTATTAATTTGGTTTAAACTGCAAAGGGCAACATGCTAATTATTAGGCTAATTCAGTCATTCTCAAATGTAGTCTTGATCAGAAATAATCCTTTTGGTTATTTGCCTAAGTGTGTGCATGTGTTCAGGTCCCAACCCAAGACCAACTATCTCAGAATTTTCAGGTAATTTCAGAATTTCGAGATAACATGGCCTGAGGAACCAAGGAACCTAGGAACCAAGACTAAAGCTGGATTATGCCATATATACAAGATGGCTTATAGGAGATGATAATGGAGGACTTTCAGTAGCAGAGGCTAGGGATCACAGGTTGAGGGGAGGTGGTAAGTGAAATAATGGGGCTAGGCAAGAATAGAAAGTAGTATCATGGCAATCACTTTTGTATTGCAAATATCTCTTCTCCAAGCCCTTATAAAATAATATTTAAATGTGTTTTTAATCAGTCCTAAATAATTGAGAAATTATTATTATGATGTCATCATGATAATTATATTTTCTCATTCATGGAAAGGATATTTACTAAGCCTTTAATGAATGCCAGTCACTGTACAGGTTTTAGAGATTCACTTATGAATGAGGTAAATCTACTCCAGGTACTTCACTGATAGCGATTTTACACTGTACTCATGTAACCCTGTCACTCATTCCCCTGTCAGGACAACCCCACTGCTTCCCATTTCTATTCCTCTACATTTGAGTACAACCTGGTCTTCTACTCTTATCTCTCCCTGCCATCTTGATCTATGAAATACTTGTTCCTTTGTCATCCTTTCCCTTCTGTTGAAAACCAACCTCTCAGTGCCTGTAAGCCCCATTCACCCTCATTCATTCTATATGGATCACTTCAACCCTCATTTTTGCTTAAGCCTTTTACCTCCACTTTAGTCCAAAGTCAGCACTCTTCCTTTCTAATTTTCTTTAGGACTTAATGTGCCCATTAGGTACTTAAATGTACGCATTCAGTATTGAATCTGTATCGAGCCATGTTATATATAAGCAGTACTGTCCCTTTGCAATTTTAATCTATCAGAATTATGGGTAATATTTGCTGTCCCTTCATAAAATTGTGTTTCCATGATAATGTCATTTAAAGTTGAATCATTTCCTCATAGTGCAAATTTGGTGGCTGGCTTTTAAAAATTAGGCTAATTTAGTCATTCTCAAATGCTGTCTTGAGCAGAAATAATCCTTTTGGTTATTTGCCTAAGTGTGTGCGTGTGTTCAGGTCCCAACCGAAGACCAACTATCTCAGAATTTTCAGTTAATCTCAGAATTTCGAAATGGCCTGAGAATCTATCTTTTGAACAAGTGCCTCCAGAGAATCTTATGAAGAAGCAAGTTTGAGAACCTTCAGTCTGTACATTAAACTAAAAACTTGAAGGTGTTTTTTTAAAAATCAGTATTCTAGATTAATTAACTCAAAATCTCTAAAGGTGAAGTTCTCCTGGCATATTTTCTTTCCTTTTTTTTTTTCATCTTTCCATGACATTTATTTATTCATTTATTTATTTTAATTTATTTTTTATTTCAACAGGTTTTTGGGTAAGAGGTAGTGTTTGGCTACATGAATAAATTCTTTAGTGGTGATTGAGATTCTGGTGAACGCATCACCCAAGCAGTTGTATACTGTACCCAATGTGTAGTCTTTTATCCCTCCCCCGCTTCCCACCCTTTCTCCAAGTCCCCAGAGTCCATTGTATCATTCTTATGCCTTGCGTCCTCATAGCTTACCTCACACTTACGAATGAGAATGTATGATGTTTGGTTTTCCATTCTTGAGTTACTTCACTTAGAATAATAGTCTCCAATTCCATCCAGGTTGCTGCAAATGCCATTATTTCATTCCTTTTTATGGCTTAGAAGTATCCTGTGGTAATAATTTTCTTTATCCACTAGTTGATAGGGATTTGGGCTGGTTCTACATTTTTACAATTGTAAATTATGCTGCAATAAACATGCGTATGCAAGTATCTTTTTTGTATAATGTCTTACTTTCCTCTGGGTAGAAACTTGGACACAGGATTGCTGGATCAAACGGTTTATCTACTTTTAGTTCTTTAAGGAATCTCCACACCAGTTTCACAGTGGGCTGTACTTGTTTACATTCCCCTTAACAGTGTATAAATATTCTCTTTTCACTGCATTCATGCCAACAACTATTATTTTTTGATTTTTTGATTATGGCTATTCTTGTAGGAGTAAGTTGGTATTGCATTGTGATTTGATTTGCATTTCCCTGATCATTAGTGATATTTAATATTTTTACATATGTTTGTTGACCATTTGTATATCTTTAAAGAATTGTTTGTTCATATCCTTAGCCCACTTTGGATGGGATGGTTTGTTTTCTTTCTTGCTGATTTATTTGAGTTCTTTGTAGATTATGGATATTAATCCTTTGTCATATGTATAGATTGTGAAGAATGTTTTCCCACTCTATGGGTTATCTATTAGTTCTGCTGATTATTTCTTTTGCTGTGCAGAACCTTTTCAGTTTAATTAAGTTCCTTCTATTTATCTTTGGTTTGGTTGCATTTGCTTTGGGTTCCTGGTCATGAAGTCTTTGCCTAAGTCAACGTCTAGGAGGATTTTCTGATGTTATCTTCTAGGATCTTTATGGTTTTAGGTCTTAGATTTAAGTCTAATCCACCTTGAGTTGATTTTTGTATAAGGTGAGAGACGAGGATACAGTTTCATTATCCTAAATGTGGCTTGCCAGTTATCTTAACACCATTTGTTGAATATGGTGACCTTTCCACACTTTATATTTTTGTTCACTTTGTTGAAAATCAGTTGCCTGTAAGTATTTAGCTGCATTTCTGAGTTCAGAAAGCGGGGTTGTCGAGGAGCAGGGGAGATCTGCAGGACTGCCATCGGGGCCAAACTTGCTGCCGGGTTCAAACCTCTGAACCGACTGCACAGACCCCACCTGTTTACCCTTAAGATTTCACGCCCTCTTGAATTCTCTCTTCAAAGTTCTTTCCAACCTTCTCTTTTGGTATCTATTGGCCTTCTGCCGGTATTCAGCCTTAATTGGAGTTTACCATCAACTTTGAGCTGCATTCCCAAGCAACCTGACTCCTGGAAGACCCAGGCTGGTTCACCTTGTATGGCCATAACACACTGAATGTGCCCAGTCTCCTCTGATCCTGGAGCTAAGCAAGGTTGGGCGTGGTTAGTACCTGGATGGGAGTCCCCTGGCCTATTTTCTAAAAAGCCCTCTATGTTCCTAATGGGCAACTAAGTTAAGACCACTGCATAGTATAACTTATGAGCAAGATTGTTGAGCAGTCAGTGAAAGCAGGGAGTTTGGTACAAAGTCTGTTCATGTATATTTCCTCCTTAGAAAATGTGGGAGAACCCTTAAAAGAGTGATCAACAACTGCTAATTCAATTCTTGTAAGTAACATATATTCATTTTAGAGAAACTGGAAAATACTGAAAAGCATAGGAAAGTAAAGTCACTCATTAAGTCAGCATTCCCCATGAGCACTGTGATCTATCTCATTCTAACCATTTTATCCACAGATTATGTATACATCTCCCAACGGTCTGCTGTAGAAAAATTGGTTTTATATTTATGTATTATTTTAACATACCTCTTTCTATTAATATGGAATATGTATTTTACATGTTATTTTTTTTCTAAAATATGATGTTGAAGAATGTCCATTATTAAATGAATGTAAGAAATTGTTTAGCTAAAACCTATTTCTATAGGTTTTTCCATTATAAATAATATTACCATAAATATTTCTACATAGAAGTTTTGTATATGGCATTGGTCATTTTCCAGCATTATTGAAGAAGATAAATATAATAAAACATACAACTCTTTCTCAAGTAACCAGAAGTGGATTTCCGAGTTAAAAGCTGATAAATAATTTTTATTTTATCTTCAGAAATATAGTAGCAGTTTAGCAAAAATGCATGGAGTATCTTTTTCCACTGCTGTAATGAACACAATTTATTACAAATATATTTTAATTGGCTAATTTTCCAAGTGAAGGAGTTGTACTTAAATTATTTAATTTGTATGACTAAGAAGTAATTTTTTTTTTAGGCATTTGTCTAATTCTTCCTTTTGCAAATTGCCCATTTACACTTTGTCCCTTTTTTTGGTCAGGGGAGACTTTTTGCCTCATTAATTTGTATGAAATCCTTACATAGTAAGGATTGGTAAGTTTATTATCCATTTTGTGTTCTCATCATCATCCTCAGACTTTTAAATCTTTTGTTATTTTTTAAAATGCAATCAAAGTCATTAGTCCTTGGGGAAGAGAGTTCTAACTTTTGATATTATATTTGCATTTCCTAATGCAAATTCAGATGTTTATTAATTCATTTACTTTCTAATTTTCTTGTCACTTTGTACGTATGTTTTTCCATGCATGTGATTGCCTATACAGAAATAAGTGCGTGTGTGCTTTTAATTATTCTAGACTGTATTGCAACAGGTAAACATCTACTGTATACTATATTCTTACAAAAAAAGTAAGCCAGAGAAGATAAAATATTATTAAGAAAATTACAAGAAGGAGAAAATATTCTTATATTCATTAAGTGGAAGTGGAACATCATAAAGGTCTTCATAATTGTCATGTTGAGTGGGCTGAGAAGAAGGAAGAGCAGGTGTTAAAGGAGGAGGGGTTAGGCATCCTTTTGTTCATTTCTAGAAATACTCGTTTCCTCAGTGGTATTTACAAAATAATTTCAATTATTTTGCTAAGTTGTGTACTGCTTTTATTATATACTAAAAATTTTTAATTCTTTTTTCCTTCATTTACTATCTTGCTTTATTGACCTGTCTGTCCTGACACCTGTTTCACATTGTTAAAATTATTGCAACTACCTTAATAGATATGAATATCAGGATGCACAAACCCTACCTACATGACTTACAGTTAAAGATAATGAAAGAAAAACTCAAGGTATAGTTAAAATCTATAAATTTTCATTGATGTCTACCAATATTTAGCTAACTCAAATTTTCCTCTTAATTTTTAAAAACTTACTTCACTTTTGTCCATTCATATTGTATAAACACCATGGAACTTGTGTTCGCATGTCTTTGGATAATTTGTGTGATTTTATTCATTTCTTAACCTCTCTGCTTGGAGGGCAGCTGTGAACTTTACAAAATAGTTTTGTTTATAACTGTGGCTCATACCAAGTATGTTTTAGTGAAATAAATTTTTGATTTCAGTTTGTTTATTTTATATAAAAAATATAATCCACACCAAAATTTTCTAGAACACATTTATTGCTCACATTGAATAATTGAAGTCTACTGCGGATCATGAAATACAGGCCTATAATAATTTAATTGGTACCCACAGTAAAAGACACTCTCCCCCGGTCTCTTGTAATGTGTGCTTATCCACCTTGTTTATGTATTCTGCCAATTTCCTCAAGTTTATATTTAACCCTAGCAGTTGGACAAACATTCATAATATTTGTATAACAATTATTTCTGAACTGCCCCCCTTTCAGAAGCATTGATAATCAAAAGTTAATGCCCAATCGAATTTTTTCCTTTCTGAATCAAGCCTATAACCATAACACTCTGAAACTCAGAAATTGCTCTATTATACCAAGAGGCTTACACTGCTATTTGACACACAACCCTTTGGATGATCTAACTATCGTGTTATGATCCAGTTGCTACAGTAATCAGCTAGAGGCCAGACACATGTTTTATTATAAGAGCATCTGGTCTAGGGATCAGAGAGAGACAAAGATACAAGATTTGATAGCCGTAGACTTCTAAAAACAGACTGGCTTGAAATAAAAATTTCTGGAGCTAGAGTAGTTAGTGTCGTGACAATCAGTTTACATCTAAATAACAGAAATTACACCAGAGACCACTTAGGAAAAAAAAATGGTGTCTTAATAAGATTCTTGCAGGTTTGCTTTGATTCAGCCAATACGCAGCATAGCAAACCCCAGATCAAAATATGAAACTTTGTCTTTATCTTGTGTTGAGGGAATATCAATTAGGTAGAAAAGAAATTAAAATGTCAGGCTTTGATAATATAGCATTAAATGATAAAGTGAACTGCCGAGATAGCAAAGCTATTATGTTAACAGAATTGTGCATTACTATGACTTGTGTTTACTCCTGTGCTGCACACATTTTATTCTGCCTGTGCATTCTAGACTCTAGCCTCTTAAAAAGATTAAAAGCTGTAATTTTTTCTTAAAATATGTCTCCTAAGTCACTAATTACATTCCCTAGACTCTTACCGCCTTATTCATGTGACCATTGCCTGTATTTTACAATGGGACTATTGTCAGCTCGCCAATCTAGCTGTAATACCCAGGCAAGGCCACGTGCTCTCAATGCTAAATCACATTACTAAATACTTTTTTCTTAGAATTTGTTTTATCGACCACTTGAAATAGGTTTAATTGTAAAAGTGCTAAATGAAAATCCAAAGAATATGTTCTTTTTTCTTAAGTAAATTTGAGGTTGCTTTGCTTAAACATGTGATGATGCCTGTGATGTACATGGCATCAAGATAATACATAGACACTACTCAAGTCTCTGAGCAACATGTCTTAGGTACCCATCTTGTTGCCAAGTGTTCACTCCCAGGGTATTTGCTGAAAGGCTTGAATTTCATTTAGGGACTCAGTTCCTGTTTTCTTTTGCTCAATTAGATGCCATTCAGTTCTAAAATATAAAGATCAAACAGTTACCCAGAGGAGCCTCTCCATGAACAATCACTCTTTACTCCATAAATGAGCCAGATGTTCCCAGAAAATTAGTTTTTCCTTGGATATTACAAGTTAAGTAAAAGATTATTTTCTGGATATTACACTCTCGGGATACATTGCTAATAAGCATAATAATATTATATAAAATATCTAGAGGATTTAATGATCTCTAGATCATTTTAAATCTTTATATGTAGGAATAATATGGTTCAGTAGTCCTGAAAGTTGCTTTATTGCAACAGATGTTAAATTGTTGAGATTAATTCAATGTCATGAAAATATACTCTTAGCAGAAAACAATTAGCTGCCATTCACTTACCATGTATACCAGGTAATAGGCTCAGTGTTGACAAGCGATTTAAAAGGCACATTCCCAGTTGCTCTTATGAGGTTTGTATTCATTCTGTCACACCTGTGATGATCTCTGTAGGGGCGCTAAGAAACATGAGGATGTGGTAAAGTTTCAGAAATATGCATTTAGAAAGGCTTTGGAAAAAAACATGAAATCAATATGGAGACTGTGATAAATGTAGCTCATATGACCTCTATTCTGAACATTTTATCAGATCAAAGATTATGATATCTCTATCCCATCATTAAATATTTTGACCAGTTCAGTTGGTTCATTCCACGTGGAGAGGATGGTTGAAAGATTGCAGCCAGGGAGAATAAGTCCAATCTGTCTCTTGATTACATAGATTTGTCAATTTTTTTTTTCAAAATTGTTGTTTTGGTAGTTGGTATCCCTGGTGCAGCTACTTTAGGATCTGCTCCTTTGTGCATTATTATCTGCAAAGGTTCCTACATTAGTTGACTTGCCCCTCAGCCAGCTTCAACATCCATTGCTCTTATTATTGTCTTTTACTATAAATACATTAGTGACCATTATACCTTGCTCCATCAGTGTAACACAAATTATATATGCTAAAGAACAAAGTTGTTATGAGCAGTTACTTAGAAACACCATAGTAAGTCATGTTTTCTAAAAAGTAGGAAGATAATTGAGTTAGATTGAAATACCTGTTGTCTTTCACTCTTTGTAAAAATGAACTGTTTTTGCTGATTATAACAGGTACAAATATTTTAGAAAATACAGAAGTTATAAAGGTGTTTTAAAAATCAGCCATCACTAAAGAAAACCATCAAGATGCTAACATATTTATTTTCCTTGTGTTTTCAAATTGTTGAGACTATGATATATGTACAACTTCCTCACTGCAGTTACATAAACTTCATAGCACAAGAATTCTCTTGCGTTATTATTGCATTTTCAACATAAAATGCTATGGCTGTACTATATCCCATTGTGTTAGTATATTGTAATTTAGTTAGCTTGGTTTTTTTTTTTTCTTTTTTTTGCTATCATAATATAATCCTGTGTTAATTATCTTAGGGTAACTTTTTAGAATTTCAATTTCTTTATGTGTAATAGTTTTTCAGGAGTAGAATACTTTGGATTTGTACATTAGACCTATTCCTGAACCAATACTGACAATTTCCTTTCCCTGGGTATGTACATTTAAAGAAAATATTTCCTTGATGTTATGAATAATGCAATTTATAGACATATTTCACATTTATAGACCCTCCACTATTAATAATACAATTCATTATTACAACAGTAGTGTTTGTAAATTCCAAATCCACTTCAACCTTTGCCGCTTTGGATCACTTATCTAATTTTACAGAAGAAAAATGATACTTTCATTTCATAAGCATTTCTTTTCTCTAATACTGGTTAATTTGATTCACACAGTTGTTTGTTAAACATTCACCTTTTATTTCTTTTTGTTTTCTTTTTGAGATGGAGCATCGCTCTTTTGCCCAGGCTGGAGAGCAGTAGTGTGATACTGGCTCACTGCAACCTCCACCTTCCAGGTGTAAGCAATTCTCCTGCCCCAGCCTCCCGAGTGGCTGGGATTATAGGTTCGCACCACCATGCCTGGCTAATTTTTTGTGTCTTTAGTATAGACAAGGTTTCACCATGCTGCCCAAGCTGGTCTAGAACTTCTGACCTCATGATCTGCCTGCCTCGGCCTCCCAAAGTGCTGGGATTACAGATGTGAGCCACGATGCCCGGCCACTTTCATTTCTTTAAATTGATTGTTTGTTTGCATCCTCAACATTTTAGGCATTCATTTCTTTAATAAGTCTTTTAAATTATATTTTTTCTTACCCAACCATTGGAAATACATGGTCATCATACATTGTACCAGGCATCATTTTTTTTATTAATAGAAACTTTCTTGAGCCTTAGGACCCTGTTAAAGATTTTCCTCTTTCTATAGGAACCATATAACATAATAATGACTACCAATGAATGAACAGTAAGGTTTTTACATTACGTATTTTACATATTCTATCTTTTTAAGGCCTCAAAATCGATATTGAGGTTGAAGGAAATTTAATAACTACAGGATTATTTTTGGTAGAATTGATTATTTTTTTCTTATCCCAGTTTCATAATCAGGAATTTTTTCAGTTACTTAGGTGAATTTAAAAATGTCCCCAAGAATAAACGTAGGTTACGGGAACAGAACAGCTCAGAATTAGACCCACACAAATATAATCAACTGCTCTTTGAAAAAAGAGCAAAGGCAACACAATAGAGAAAAGGATAGTCTTCAACAAATGGTGTTGGAAAACTTGAATGTACATATGCAAAAATGTAAAACAAAACACTTAGACACCAACTCAAAATAGATTACAGATCTACATGTTACATGTAAAATGCAAAACCAAAAAATTCCTAGAAAAGTGTGAAGCAGAAAATCCATGTAAATTTGTGTTTGTTACTGATATTTAGATACAATACTAAAAGCATAATCGATAACAAATTGATATGTTGCCTTTTATTAAAAGTAAAAGCTTCTGCTCTCTGGAAGATATATTAAGAGAATGAATAGACAAGCTACAGGCTGGAAGAAAATATTTGTAAATTATGTATCTAATAAGGGATTGTATCCAAAATATACAAAGAAATCTTACAATTCAACAATAAGGAAACAACCAATTTATAAAAACGAGCAAAATGTCTTAACAGACATCTCACCAATGTCATTATATAGAAGGCAGGTAAGCATATGAAGACTCTCAATATCATTATTTTAGGAAATTGCAAATTAAAACATTTGTAACTTTGGCAGGGTGTGGTGGCTCACGGCTATAATCCCAGCACTTTGGGAGGCCAAGGCAGGTTGACCACCTGAGGTCAGGAGTTTGAGACCAGCCTTGCCAACATAACAAAACCCCATCTCTACCAAAAATACAAAAAATTAGCTGGGTGTGGTGGCAGCCACCTGTAATCCCAGCTACTCAGGAGGCTGAGGTGGGAGAATCGCTTGAACCTGAGAGGTGGAGGTTGCAGTGAGCCACGATTGCGCCATTGCACTCCAGTCTGGGCAACAAGAGCAAAACTCTGTCTCAACAACAAAGAAAAAAGAAAAAACATTTGTAGCTTCACAATGGAGAAACTTGATAAACACTAATTTAGCCAGGTAAACAAGGTCATCATCAATAATAACATCATATTGATAACATGTACTCTAACCCAAGTCCAAACATAAGAAAACCTCAAGTAAATCCCAAATGACATTCTACAAAACACCTGAGCAGTACTTCTCAAAATTGTCAAGGCCATCAAAATCAAGGCATCTCAAAAACTGTCAGTCAAGAGGAACCTGAAAACACATGTCAACTAAATGTAGTTTTACCCTGAGTGGATGTTGTACAGAAAAAAGAACTTAGGTATTAAACGAAGAAAATCAGAATAAAGTATGGGCTTTACTAAACAATAGCATGTTGATATTATTAATTATAGCAAATATACCATATTATTGTTAGATGCTAATGATGGGGAAACTGAGAATGAGATGGCAATTCTCTGTAGTATCTTCACAATTTTTTTTAAATTCAGCACTGTTACTTAAAAAGCTTTTTCCCAAAGGCTGATCTAATGGATATGGAGTTTTAGTTTTGTAATAGGAAAAGTTCTAGATCTCTGTTTTATGATGTGAATATACTTGACACTGCTGATTTATACACTGAAAAATAGTTAAGATGCTAAATTTTCTGTTATTTTCTTCCATAATTAAAACTAAAAATGTATTTTTCTTTATTTTTAAAAATAGTTGTATTAACTTTTTAAAAATATAGATATATATTTTATTCTACTTTAGGCTCTAGGGTATATGTGCAGGTCACGCAGGATTGTTGCGCAAGTACGTACATGGCAATGTGGTTTGCTGCCTCCATCCCCCCCGTCACCTATATCTGGCATTTCTCACCATGTTATACCTCCCCAACCTCCCTACGCCCCACTGTCCCTCCCAAGTCCCCCCAAATAGACCCCAGTGTGTGATGCTTCCCTCCCTGTGTCCAAGGGTTCTCATTGTTCAACAGCCACCGATGAGTGAGAATATGCGATGTTTGATTTTCTGTTCTTGTATGAGTTTGCTGAGAATGATGGTTTCCAGATTCATCCATGTCCCTATAAAGGACATGAACTCATCAATTTTTATGGATGCATAGTATTCCATGGTGTATATGTGCCACATTTTCCATGTCCAGTCTATCATCGATGGATATTTGGGTTGGTTCCAGGTCTTTGCTATTGTGAACAGTGCCACAATAAACATAAGTGTGCATGTGTCTTTATAATAGAACAATTTATAATCTGTTGGATTTATATCCAGTAATGGGATTGCTGAGTCAAATGGAATTTCTATTTCTAGGTCCTTGAGGTATCTCCACACTGTCTTCCACAATGGTTGAATGAATTTACACTCCCACCAACAGTATAAAAGTGTTCCTATTTCTCCACATCCTCTCCAGCATCTGTTGTCTCCAGATTTTTTAATGATCACCATTCAAACTGGCATGAGATGGTATCTCAATGTGGTTTTGATTTGCATTTCTCTAATGACCAGTGATGATGAGCATTTTTTCATATGTTTGTTGGCCTACACATGTCTTCTTTTGAAAAGTGACTGTTCATATCATTCACCCACTTTTGAATGGTTTTGCTTGTTTTTTTCTTGAAATCTGTTTTAGCTCTTTGTAGATTCTGGATATTAGCCCTTTGTCAGATCGGTAGATTGCAAAAAATTTTTCCCATTATGTTGGTTGCTGATTCACTCTAATGATTGTTTCTTTTGCTGTGCAGAAACTCTAGAGTTTAATTAGCTCGCATTTGTCTATTTGGCTTTTGTTGCCAATGCTTTTGGTGTTTTAGTCATGAAGTCCTTGCCTATGCCTGTGTCCTGGATGGTTTTGCCTAGGTCTTTTTCTATGGTTTTTATGGTGTTAGGTCTTATGCTTAAGTCTTTAATCCATCTGGAGTTAATTACAGTGTAAGGTGTCAGGAAGGGGTCCAGTTTCTGTTTTCTGCACATGGCTAGCCAGTTATCCCAACACTATTCCCTGTTTCATAAAATATAATATTTTTAAAGTCTTTAAAATCAAGTATATAAAAATGTCCTTGATTCATATTAGGTTCTCTTTTACACTGTTAATGCAGTGAATTACATTTACTGATTTTTTGGTGTAAAACCAATCTTAAATACTAACATAAATTCATGTTTTGTTATCCTTTTTATACATTGATATATTTTGCTTGTTTATATTTCATTTAGGATTTTTTGGTACCTGTATTAATGAGACATAGGGAATGTTCTTATTTCTTGGAAGAATCTTGTCAAATATTTCTATCAGTGTTTTTCTAGCCTCATAAAATGATTGGGATGTGTTCCTTTCTCTCTTTTTTGTGTAAGGGTTATATTGAATTAGCATAATTTCTGCCTTTAAGAATTTGGATTAGTTTTCCAATGAAGACATGAATTTGTAGTTTTATTTCTGGGAAGACTGTTACATGTGCATTAAAGTTCATAAACATATCTAGAAATATTTACATTTTCTATTTCTTCGAACACCAGTTTCGTTAAGTGGTACTTTCAAGGAATATGAACATTTCATCTAAATATTCAAATTACTGCATGGTTTTTATCTGTTTGTTTAATCACTTAAACCTAGAGAGCTGTGTCAAAATATTCAAGTAATTTTTTTAAAATTCTGTGTCCTTTTTAGTTGATCATTTGCTGCTTCACATATTTTGAGCTAATCAGCGACCCACATTATGACCTGAATTGGTGTTTGTTGTTCCTTTATGTTAGCTTATTTATTGGAATATAACATCCACTTTGATATCGCAAACTTTAGTTTTTTTTTCTGTTAAGAACAATAATCTAACATTATTTTCAATATTGGCCTAATACACATTTTTGTTTCCATCAGTGAATCGTTCGGGTTATTTCTTTAGTTGATCATTTGTAAAATATCTGAGAGTCAATTTTACAGGTTGAATTTTAGGTCTCATAATTGCATAGTCATATGTATTTTTATTAGTTTTTTTATTCCCCTCAAATAAAATAAGTTCCTTCATATTTGTCACGACCTATTCTCCATCCTCATTCCAAAACAAGATTTGTCGAAAATTTCTTGTAGTTGTTTTGGTTAACATTACAATTTCAAAACTTAATAATTTTTTATATTCCCCATATTTATTTATTTTTAACTGTAGTGATCTCTGAAACAAAAAAATGCTTCCAAAGAGGGCTTTAGTAAGGTGACATTTCTGAGTCTGAGTTAACTGTAAAAACATACTTATGTTCTTAAATAATTCTTATAGATATACATTTTAAGTTCAAAGTCTTTTTTTTTTTCCTGGACCTGTACTTCTTTGTGACTATAAAGCTATTTTCCTCAAGAAGCTTTTTGAATTTTCTTTTGAATTTTTATGTTATTAAATGTAATTTGGTGTTCATAAGTCTCCCCTCCCCACCTTATCTTTTTGTTTCTGTGCATTCTGAATCATTTTAATCTGAGATCTTATAGCTTTCTTTAGTTCTAAAATATTATTGGTCATTAATTCTTCAAATATTCTTCTCTTTATATATGTATATTCCCTCCTGGACTATTATTAATTGAATACTGATCTTTCCATATATATTCTCTATACCTCTTATGTCATATTTCTCCTATTCTTTTTATTTCCTTATCCCTTCTAGTTGCATTCTGGGAGAGTGCCTGGACTCAATTGTTCAGTTCACTCATTTGTTCTTTAGTTGAATTCATTTAACAATTTAACCCTTCAATTAATTACTTAATTTAATTTTTAATTGCTTTATACCCAATGTTTCTATTTGGTTTTTCTTTAGAAATTCTCACTTTTACTTGATATTTCCAATATTATTTCTTATCTCTACAAAGATACTTACTATTCCTCTTTAAAATTTTTTATTTTCCTGCATCTTATTTTAACCTTATATTGTTTGTCTTAAAAAAAAAAAAAGAATCCTTTACATCAGTTGTCTTGAATTGCTACCCTATGGTTCATTATTTCCAGGAGGTCACAACCACTTATAATCCTCTCAATCTGGGAAAATATGATAAATTACACCTTATTTTTCCCCTTTCTTGTGATTTTAAATAGTTAAACATTTCAAAACAAAAATCTAAAATATCAAAACGTAGACTGAACCACTTCTGTTTGTCTCACACCACTGGCCATCCTTCTTCCTCAGGGATCTCCTTTGTTTATTAGTTTGTTTTTTGTTACTATCCTATCAAGTACCACCATTCTTTCTGTGGAATGAGAGAGCGTATTAGTCTGTTTTTACACTGCTATAAAGAACTACCTGTGACTGGGCAATTTATAAAGAAAAGAGGCTTAACTTACTCACAGTTCTGCAGGGCCAGGGAGGCCTCTGGAAACTTACATTAGTGGTCGAAAGCCAAGGAGAAGCAAGCACCTCCTTCACAAGGTGGCAAGAGAGAGAGATCCAATGAAGGGGGAAGTGACACACTTTTAAACCATCAGGTCTCCTGAGAACTCACTCAGAGAATAACATGGAGGAACCACCTCTATAATCCAATCACCTCCCAGCAGGTCCCTCCCCTGACACATGGGGATTACCACCTCCTTATCCATTCAGCTCTTAGTAGGCCCCTCCCTTGACACATGGGGATTACAATTTGAGAAGAGGTCTGCATGGAGACACAGAGCCACACCATATCAGAGAGTATTGCTGGAAGCCGCTAGTACCAATTGTTAACCACTTTCTACCCCAGCTATTATTAGGTTATTAGCTAGGTTGTAGGGCTTCTCAAACTTGAGTGTTTGTCAGAAGTACCTGACCAGTCTATTAAAACACAGATTATTTGGCTTCGTCCTCAAGGATTTTGATTCATTAGGGCCTGCGTGGTGGGTCCCAAGAGTTTGCACTTGACATGGACCCGGACATCGCGATGCTGATCTGGAAACACATTGAGAATGTTCATGTTTATTACCCCAAATTCTCTGTCTTGGGTTGGGTTAACCCTGCTGTTGCTGTTGCTGTTTCTGTTTACTCTCTCTGAGTGCTAATGATTGAAAGAGGCATCACTTCACTCAGTACAATGGGGAGTGATGGGGATGGAGGAAACAGTGTGAAAATTCTTCCCCAGCCTCAACTCTTGGCTGTTAGAGCTCTTTCTGCCATGTTGAGATTCTGTAATCTTCCCAAGCATTTTCAGTTTTAATGTTAGTAACGGGAACCCATCGAATTCCTTGTTTCTCTGTGGCATCTCCTTTAAGGTAGACTCCAAAGTAGGAAACCACCAACCTATGTCGGTTCATCATCTTTTCAGAAATTTAAAGTCTAATGTGACTTAAAAGAACTTCTTAAAAAGCTGTTGAATATTATTTTCATATAGCTATATGCCAATTACTTTGATAACTTCTTGTATTCAAGATGATCTTTCCTAACTAGCTATAGCTATAGTAATGTAAATGCAAGCCTATCTTGTCTAAACTCAAACAATATATTTCAGTGATATATCTTCCTCTAACATCATTAGAAGCTTTTTTGTCATTAATGTCAAATTGCCAAGACAACTACCTTATGTGGGTAAAAAAATAGTGAAACTACACCTTGATTTTGTAAAAGGTACAACGTCTTGAATAACTCTTAGATTCTAATAGCTGTGCAACTGGAAACACCACTGGGTTTTCTAGCCTCACAGTATACTTGCAGGATTGTATCTCGTTATTTAGGTATTAAAGGGGCTATATTAACAGAAGAAAGACATGTGTCTCCAGAGCATGAATAATTTTGTCAAATCTGGGACAGGGATTCAAACACTGAAAAATGGCAGGTTATTTTCAAACGCTAGAAAATAAATGACATGACAAAACAATATATGATAATCAGGCAGATACACATTCATTTCTGGTGATGATGGGCCCCGAACCACTTATGTGGTACATTGGCTTAACATTTACAATTATGTCAATTCTTCAGACTGTAAGGAAAGCATCTCTTGTGAGGATGACAATAGCAAGATACAATGCTACAATATAATCTAATTGTTATTCGCTATTGCATTGGAATGTCAATGAGGGGGCTCATTGTTCAAAAGCTGGCATTGGCAAAGTTATTAAATTGATTGGTTCATGAGGGAATATAGTATATTAGTGAGCTATTCAGCTGTGACTGAGAGTATGTATTAGAAAGCATGTGTCTGTAAGTTTCCAACGTCATAAATCAAGGCAAGATTTAGTATACAACACAGGCAGGAAGGGGCAATCATATATTTTACAAGGCTCAGCTCAAGAAAGCTCAACCTTCAATCATATTTGGGTCAGTATTTTATATTTATAATTTTCTCCATACTATTGTCATGTTTATTGTATTTGGTTCTTGTATAAGGAACTTTATAAGATGAACATGATTAGAACTGAGCAATAAAAAGACGATCCCTGCAGATTTCTATTGAGTTTCCTCTATGCTTGGTAAATAAAGTGTATTTTTTTTACTTTTAATTATATGTGTTTAAAAAGTGATTGTAACCAATTTTGCATGTATATCCCAGGTTCCTTACATAAGTAATTATTCTAAGTTATTAGAAATAAATCTAAATATTGTAAGACACCCTAAAGCTAGACTGAAAAAGAAGGTTTTTTTCTTCTTCTTCTTTAAAAAGAAGAACAGGTATTTTTAAGCAGTAAAATTAAAATTTTATTTTCACATTTATACTATTCTAGCCCAAATATCTGCTTCTTTATCAAATCTTCTCTGGTCTTTCTAATCTGAATGAATATCGCTTCTCTGGATTTTATTACTTTGTTTTAAGTTTATTAGCACTCTTAACATCATTTTGCCTCATATCAGAGTTTTGCACATATCCACTTATCCACTTTCTCTGTCTATTTTGTCTTACCTATTGACAACAAAAAAATAGCTAATTAATTAAAATACTTCTTTCTCTTTCCCCTAAAACACAGTCACTTAAGAGTTTAATATATTTTGTGAATAAATTAATAATTATCTGATGTCAAATATAAGAATTCATAAAACATTATCAAATGTTTGGCTTAGCAGTAATTATTACATAAGAACTATATTTTATAAATAGTAACTAATATAAGTAGTTTAGGTATATAATGTAGTTTAGGTACTAGAATTAGGTATCTACTTATTAGTTACCAAACTAACATATTAAAATCTCAGAAGATATTTTTAGGGTTATAAAATAAAAATAATCTAAGTAATTAATAAATACGCATCATATATGATAAAGTGCCCATGCATAAGTTTACAAATACAAGTGCTTATATATAAATTATATTATTAATGACTCATACATACAAACATATTCTGGAAATACATTTGCATAAAATGTATACACAAACAAAACCTTTTTTTTTTTTTTTTTTTTTGAGGCAAAGTCTCACTCTATTGCCCAGGCTGGAGTGCAGTGGCATGATCTTGGCTCACTGCAACCTCCGCCTCCCAGGTTCAGGCAATTCTCCTGGTGGCATGTGCCACCAGGGCCAGCTAATTTTTGTATTTTCAGTAGAGACGGGATTTCACCATATTGGTCAGGCTGGTCTCAAACTCCTGACCTTGTGATCCACTCGCCTTGGCCTCCCAAAGAGCTGGGACTACAGGCATGAGCCACCGTGCCCGGCCAAAACAAACCTCCTTATATTCAACAATACCTCCCCATGCAAACAAATATAAAAACACCTGTAAACATTCCTATATTGTTTTCCTGATAAAACATTAACATTTTAGATACAGTATGATGCATTAGAACGTGCAGTAACCACAGGATTGATAGTTGGGTTCTAGACTCAGCAACACCAAGAGCCACCACTCTTCACTTAGGAAATAGTCTAACTTCTCTGGCCTTTGCTAAGCTGCCTTGTAAAATGAGTATATGGGCCTTCGATCTCTAAAATATCTATGCCAAATGAAAAAATCTGGCCCCTAATATATTTCTAAGGCTACCATATTTTTAGCAGTATTAAGAGCTCCTCATGTCTGTGTGTGTATAGACATGTGTGTAAACACATGTGTTGGGGAAGGGTGAAATCTAAAAACTACACACAACCTACAATCTAGGAGGAGGTAAAATTTAGCTGGCATAGGTCTAGGTACACAATAGTTGCTGAGTAAACAGTTGTGATATGTCTAGAGTCCTTTAAATTTGCTGGTCAGATGCAGCCATGTGATGAGGAGTTATCATCTAAACAGAGAATTAAAGATTAGAAGAGCCAATTCTGTATATTAGAAATAGCCTTTCTGGCAAATGAAGCAAAACCTGCAAGTGTGTAAGGTCTAACTGAGCTTGCTATTCTTTTGAAGCTTTTTTTTTTTTTTTTGGATGTTGTTAGTTTGTCCTCTGTCTCTGTAAATCATTGGGAGAGAATGTGTCAGTACCCAGTAATCCAAAAATCTTTTGTAAATACCATTAAAATATTAAATAATGCATGTTTTAAATTCCTTCAAAAATTTAAAAAATCTGATTTTATTTTACATAATCAAATAATAGAATCAGAGAACTGAAGGAGCATAGTCATAAATCTAGCCCAGTGGTTTTCAAAGTCTGCACTATTGAACCTTAGGCTCAGTTCAGAAATCCCATAAGATGCTTAGTTTAAATTACATTAATAAAGCCTATCTTTTTAATTATTTTTGAAGTTGTAATTTTAAAAGGAAACAACCTCAAATGTACTATAACCCAAAGCATCAACATAGTAGATATCATTAATGTAACTTCTGCTTCAAATCTGACTTTTTATTTTTTGAGTCTAAGGACTACAGAATAGTTTTTCTTGCTCTCACATGCATACATGTGTGTGTATGTGTGTGTGTGTGAGTGTATACATATGCAAATGTATGTCATGTTACTACTAATGATATTTATTAAGGTTGCAACTTAGTATTGTTATTAGTCTGAATGAAGGTCTACACATGACTATTCCCATTAACTTATAAAGATGAGTATCCTGTTTGAGCATGTGCATGCCATATATAATTGAATTTTGTCTAAAGTTAGGACACATATTTCTTGCTGTGTGCTGTAATTATGGCCAATAATAGATTATTCAACAACAAGAAAACAAAAAATATTGTCTTAATGGTACTGTATTCTGAACATTTAATTTTTAAAACTACTGATTATTTAATGTTTTGTTTGTTGTTATATTTTGATTCAACTTTTGAGTTTATGATAAATACTATGATTAGTTTTTAAAAATTTGAAGCAACAATTTCTTCAAATGTTTAGAATCATTTTGCCAAAAAGTAATGCTAAATATAAAATTGCTTAAATTTTTCACAGCTGCTTACTTTCATGGGTCAGGACTTCATGGAAAGTAACAAAAAAAATGTAGAAATAAAATAATTCTCCCCTTGAAAAATCAATGATTCAAAGATGAGATTAAGAAGAAAATATTTTAAATATCTTAAGACACGTGAAAATGGAAACACCACAGACCAAACTTACGGAATGCAGCAAAAGCAATTATTTTGTTGTTGTTGTTGTCTCTAATCATCCTGAATGCAAAAGCAATTCAAAAAAGAAGAAAATCAAAAAAGAAGAAAGATCCCAAATAAACAATTTAACTTTACCCCTCTAGGAACTGGAAAAAAAGAATAAGCCAGACCCAGAGTCAGTAGAAGGAAGAAATAATAAAGATAAGAGCAGAAATAAATGAAATGGAGAATAGAAAGACAATGAAAAGGAACAGTGAAACTAGGTGTTTGTTGTTTCAAAAGATAAACTAAGTTGAGGTACCTTTAGCCAGGCTAAGAAAAAAAAAAAAAAAAAGGAAGACTGAAATAAGTAAAATTATAAATGAGAAAGGAGATACTACAACTGAAACCACAGAAATACAAAGAACTATAAGAGACTACTGGAAACAAATATATGCCAACAAATTGGATTACCTAGAATAAACAGATGAATTTCTAGAAATAAATTACAAAGATTAAATCATGAAGAAATAGAAAATCTTAGCAGAACCATAAAGAGGAGGTTGAGTAAATAATAATCAAACGTCCACCAAAGAAAAGCCCAGAAACAAATGGCTTTGTTACAGGAATGGGGTCCCAATCCAAACCCCAAGAGAGGGTACTTGGATCTTGCAGAAGAAAGGATTCAGGGCAAGTCCACAGGGCAAAGTGAAAACAAGATAATTAAGAAAGTAAGGAATAAAAGAATGTTTACTCCATAGACAGAGCAGTCCCAAGGGCTGCTGATTGCGCACTTTTATGTTTATTTCTTGATATTATCTAAAAAAGGGGTGGATTATTCAGTCCTCCCCTTTTTAGGTCATATAGCCTCTTCTTGCTGCATGCCATTTGTAGACTGTCATGGCACTGGTGGGGTGTAGCAGGGATGACCACCAGAGGTCACTCTCATCACCATTTTTGGTTTTGGTGGGTTTTGGCTGGCTCCTTTACTGCAATCTCTTTTATCAGCAAGGTCTTTAAGACCTGTATTTGGCATTGACCTCCTATTTCATCCTTTGACTTAGAATGCCTGTCAGGGAATGCAGCCCAGTAGGTTTCAGCCTTATTTTACCTAGTTCCTGTTTAAGAAGGAGTTGTTCTTGTTCATAGGCTTCTAACAGCTTCACTGCAGGATTCTACCAAACATTTAAAAAGGAAATAATGCTACTCAGGAGGTTTTAGGCAGGAGGATCACTTGAACCAGAGAGGCAGAGGTTGCAATGAGCCAAGATCACACCACTACACTCCAGCCTGGGTGACAGGGTGAGACTCTGTCTCAAAAAAAAAAAAAAAAAAAAAAAAAAAAAAAAAAAAAAAAAACTAATACCAGTCCTCCTCAAACTCTTCCAAATAACTGAAGAGGAGTGACCATTTCCAAACCAATTTTACAAGGATAGCCTAGCCTGCTATCAAAGATAAATGAGGAATCTATGAGAAAATAATATTTCAGGCCAATAACCCTGTTAAACACAGGTGCAAACATCCTCAACAAAATACTAGCAAACCAAATTTAACAGCACATTAAAGGAATTGTTCATTGTGATCAAGTGGGATGTATGCTTGGCATGCAGATGGTTTAAAACACACATTTATGAATTTGATGTGTTGTATCAATAGAAGGAAGGACTAAGCTATATGATCATTTCAGTAGACACAGTAAAAACATTTGACAAAATTTAATATAATTTTATGATCTTAAAAAACTCTCAGCAAATTAGGTATGAAAAGAATGTATCTCAACATGATAAAGGCCGTATATAAAGCCCACAGCTAACATCATCAAACTAAATGGTAAAAAGTTAAATGCATCTTTCTAGGATCAGGAAAAGACAAGGGTGCCCAATCTCACCACTTTATTCAACATAGTACTAGAAGTCTTATCCAGAGCAATCAGACAAGAAAAAGAAAGAAAACATTCAAAAAGGAAAAAAAGAAGTAAAATCATCTCAGTTTGCTGATGGCCTGTTCCTATTCATTAAAAACCCTAAAGAAACTACCACAAAACTGTCAGAAGCAGTATATTCAGTGAAGTTGCAAGATACAAAAGCAACATGTAAAAATCAGCAGCATTACGTTATACTAACAACAAACTATCTGAAAAGCAAATTAAGAAATCTATCCCTTTAACACTGGAATAAAGAATAAATTAAAATTTAAAAAAAATAGTGTAAATTTAACTGAAGTGAAAAATATGTATATTGAAAATTTTAAACGGATGAAAAATATTGAAGAAAAGACAAATAAATGGAAAGATCCCATGTTTATGAATTGAAAAAATTTATATTTTTTTCAATATTCATCCTATCCAAAATGATCTACACATTCAATGCAATCTGTATCAAAATCAAAATGTAATTTTTCATGGAAAGAAAAAAGTGTCCTAAAATTTATTTGAAACTGTAGAAGACCCCGAATAGCAAAAGCAATCTTGAACAAAAAGATCAATACTGGAGACATCACACTACCTGACCTTAATACCTATTGAAAATTTATAGTAAATAAAACAGCCTGATACTGGCATAAAAACAGACACATTGACAAATGGAACAGTATGGAGAGCCCAGAAATTAACCCAAGCACTTATGGTCAATTAGTTTTTAACAAAGTTGCCAAGAACATGCAATGGAGCCAGGAAAGTCTCTTCAATATCTGGTGTTTGGAAAGCTGGAGATCCATATGCAGAAAATTAAATTAGACCCTTTTCTCACACCATATAAAAATATCAACTCAAAATGAATTAAAGACTTACATGTATGACCTAAAAATACAAAACTATTCAACAAAATAAGGGAAATCTTGCATGACATTGGTCTGAGCAAAGTTTTATTGAATATTACCAAGAAAACACAGACAAAAAACCCAAAAATAAACAAATAAGGATACATGAAAATAAAAAGCTTCTTCATGACAAAAGAAATAATAGAGTGAAGAAACAACCTAGGGATTGGGAGAGAGTATTTTCCAACTACACAGCTGATAAGGGGCTAATATCCTAAATATTTAAAGAGCTCAAACAATTCAAAAATAAGAAAAGAAATAACCCATGAAAATGAGCAAAGAGAAAATGTGGTACATAAACACCATGGAATATTATGCAGCCATCAAAAACGATGAGTTTG